>NC_026005.2:72311473-72456473 GCF_000442705.2 Elaeis guineensis | reverse complement strand
TGATTGGCCGCAACAGATTGGCGCGCCAGGAAGGAGAAACGATGACGAAGACAAGAGCCCAGCGATCGAGGATCACCGGGTCGGCGAGGCACTCTTCCCGCCGGGAAGAGGCCTCCCCACCACCCTCGGCGGCGTAGCCCAGCTCTCCACGCCTCGCGGTGACCACGGAGGCGCAGATCGCGGTCATCGTGCGGCAGATGACCGTACTGACGGACGCAGTCAAGAGCCTCCAGCAACAACCGGCGGCCCATCCGATGCCCTCCAGGAGCAGCCGCCGACGCCCGTGCCGACGCACTCTCCAGACTGGCGACTTCGGCTTTCGACTCTCTGGGTTGGACGTTCGTGGAGAACCTCGAGCAGCCGAGCATCGATCGGGTCGAAGAAGTACAGCAGCTAATGGCCGAACCAAGTTGGATGGACCCGATCGTTCGGTATCTGACCGACGGGATCGGCCCCGAGGATCCCGCGGAGGCCAAGCGGCTCCGATGGTCGGCCTCCCAATATGTAATCATGGACGGCCGACTCTACAAGAGGTCGTTCTTCCTTCCCTTGCTTAGGTGCTTGGGACCGACCGACGCCGACTACGCTCTCCGAGAGGTGCACGAAGGAATTTGCGGGAATCACTTGGGGGGCAAGTCCCTGGCCTACAAGATCCTGCGACAAGGTTACTATTGGCCTACCATGAAGAAGGACGCGGCCGAGTTGGTCCGGAGGTGCGAACCTTGTCAAAAGTACGCCAACATTCAACACCAACCGGCCAGCCAAATTGCTCCTATTGTTGCTCCATGGCCCTTCGCTCAGTGGGGGGTCGACATTCTCGGTCCTTTTCCTCCAGCGTCGGGTCAGAGAAAGTTCATAGTTGTCGCCATCGACTACTTCACCAAGTGGGTGGAGGCCGAACCCTTGGCGCAGATCATCGAGCGAAAGATGGAGGACTTTATCCAAAAATCCATCATCTTCAGGTTCGGGTTGCCGCATACTATCATCACCGACAATGGACGGCAATTCGACAACCAAGACTTCAGAGACTTCTGCGCCAGGTTCCACATCACGCACCGACTGACTTCAGTCGGGCACCCACAGTCCAACGGCGAAGTCGAGGTGACCAACCGGACCTTACTCCAAGGACTCAAGACCCGACTAAATGAAGCCAAAGGCCTCTGGGTTAACGAGCTAGGCTCCATCCTGTGGGCTTACCGAACGACCCCCCGTGTTCCGACCGGAGAGTCGCCTTTCAGCTTGGCCTATGGAACGGAGGCAATGATCCCGCTCGAGATTGGACTGCCGTCTTCAAGGGTCGAGCGGTACCAAGAGCCGGACAACTCTGATTGTCGGAGGGCCGACTTAGACCTCCTCCCCGAACTACGAAACGAGGCTCAAATTCGCATGGCTTCATACCAACAGAAGGTTGCTCGGTATTACAACGCCAAAGTCAGACCAAAACTTTTCAGGCCTGGCGACTTGGTCCTGAGGAAGGCAGAGGTCTCGAAGCCCCTGGACCAAGGGAAGTTGGCTCCAAACTGGGAAGGGCCCTACAAGGTAGCAGACACCTATGGTCCGAGAGCCTACCGACTGGAGACCCTTGAGGGGAAGCCCATTCTCCGAACATGGAACGCCGACAACCTGAAATTGTACTACCAATGAACTCTGTACTTGACCAGTCGGAATACAAATTCAGTTTGAAATCTCGAAGTTTTAACTCTTCGGCTAACGATCGGCGCTCGCCAAGGTCAAGCCCCGACATGCCGACTTGGACTTGGTATCCGCCTGAAACCGATGACCTTATCGCCGGTGACGCATTAGACTCTTACAAGGACCGATGCATCCATATGGACGGGAGTTACACTCCTTCGACGGTCGACGATACATCGGACTCTTACAAGGACCGATGCATCCATATGGACGGGAGTTACACTCCTTCGACGGTCGACGATACATCGGACTCTTACAAGGACCGATGCATCCATATGGACGGGAGTTACACTCCTTCGACCTTCGATGACACATCGGACTCTTACGAGGATCGATGCATCTGTATTGACGGGAGTCGACACTCCTTCGATGGTCGACGATACATCGGACTCTTACAAGGACCGATGCATCCATATGGATGGGAGTTACACTCCTTCGACGGTCGACGATACATCGGACTCTTATAAGGACCGATGCATCCATATGGATGGGAGTTACACTCCTTTGACGGTCGACGATACATCGGACTCTTACAAGGACCGATGCATCCATATGGACGGGAGTTACACTCCTTCGACCTTCGACGACACATCGGACTCTTACGAGGACCGATGCATCTGTATTGACGGGAGTCGACACTCCTTCGACGATCGACGATACATCGGACTCTTACAAGGACCGATGCATCCATATGGACGGGAGTTACACTCCTTCGACGGTCGACGATACATCGGACTCTTACAAGGACCGATGCATCCATATGGACGGGAGTTACACTTCTTCGACCTTCGACGACACATCGGACTCTTACGAGGACCGATGCATCTGTATTGACGGGAGTTAACACTCCTTCTACGGTCGAACTTTCAGGCCAGACCATCGGCTAACACGCCGATCGGGCCCCGATCAAAGAAAGGCGAAATGCCTGCGCGACCGACGTCGCGACTCCCGACCGAGCTACGGCCGGTCGAAGGATATTCGGCTTGCCACCGTCTATCGCACAATGCGACCTCAGTCGCATTCATGATTCACCGACCGGGCTACGGCCGGCCGAAAGATATTCGGCTTGCCACCGTATATCGCGAGGCGCAGTAAGTATACCCGACACAAGGGTATCGGGGTCCAACTTACCGGTGCTCCCTCGACCGAATGCGTCGGATGACATTCGACTGAACGCGTCAGAGGAGACCCGACTACCGAACCTTTACCACGGTCGGTCGGCTCCCGACTCAACAGACGCGCCCGACTGACGGCCTTGATTATCAAAGGCCGATCCAAAGTCGGGACTTACTCTACCTTCATGGCGGCACGAGTTGCCGAACGTCCTAACCGACCTATATGAGTTAGCGACTTACGAAGACATTCAACAATACACAAGAAGAAGATCGAGCAGAGGAAAAAGTAAAGGAAGTTTTCATTCAAAGTCAAAAGAAAGTTTACAAAGTCGGGTCGAAGCCCGATTACAAGTATTCCAAAAAAGAAAAAGACAAAAGAAACCAAAGTCGGCAAGTTCCGATCATCCTTCTGAGTCAATCTCCTCGACCGACGGAAGATCGGGGATGACCGGTGTGTCGACCATGATCGGCGCTGGGTCGACGGCCGAAGCAGGACCGTCGGTCGGCGGGAGGCTGGCAGTCGGCTCTACACGCTCCGGGACGGCTTCCTCCGCCACAATGACGCCTCCCGATGGCTGGTCGGACATCTCCTCGGTGGCTTGCTCCTCGGCCCCCGACGGGACGATACTGCTGAGGTCCAGCTCCGGGTACAAGGCCTGGACCGCATCCCGACCGTCCTCGTACCCCACCCGGTACGATGCGAAGCCCGACTCCAGCATTTCTTCCCGATACTGGTCGGTGGCTCGGAAGTCCTCCACCGCCCGACTGGCCGACTCCTTCACCGACCTTGCTTCCTCCTCCGCCCGGCCGAGCGAGTCCTTTGCCGACTCTGCTTCTGCCTTCGCTATGTCGGCGTCGGCCTGGGCGATCGATAGGTCCTCCTCGACTTTGGCGAGCTTCTCCAGGCTGACCCGAAGCTGCTCGCGCTGGCCTTGAAGTTCGGCGGCAACGCCATCCCGCTCGCGTCGAAGATGATGCACGGTCCGGCCCTTGCGTTTGGCTTCTTTTTTGGCCGACCTTAGCTCGAACCCGAGTCGGGAGACTTCGTCTACCAACTTGGCCTCCCGGTCGGCCGACTGCTTTAGGTGGTCGACCAACATTGCTCGATCGGCTTCGGCCGCCGCCGACCTTTCCTTCCAAGCCGCCCGGACGTTCCCGAACCTCCGGTATCCGGCTTCAAGCTCCGACATGGTATAGATCAGCTGCCGACGCAAGTGTTTCGTCAGGAAAACAAAGTGACGAAAATTCTAAGGAAAAAGGAGGCGAAACAAGGCTTACCCCGACCATGGTCGGGTAGAACGAAGACAGCATCTCGGTCACTTGCCGAGACCTTAACGCTTCCACGTCGGCCGGGAGGAGGATTCCCTAGCACAGCCTCCTCGCCAAGTTGTGGTCGGCCAACGCCGACGCCCCTTCGGGGAACTGTGCGCTGGGCGGCACAGTGCGACTCCCCGACCTTGTTTCGTCCGCGGGGTCCATCGGGGCCTTCCCTCGATCGGCCGCCCCGACCGACGGAACCGGCAGCGAGGGGATGCTCGAGGTTGAACTGGCACCCCCCGTTGCGGCCACAGACGCCGTCGGATGATGTTCGATTTCCCGAACATCATCCGGCTCCACCGCCGTCGGTGAGGCCGCCGATGTTCCTTCGACCGCTTCTTCCACCGGCCTCTCCTCCGCACGCGCTCTCGGAGCCGCGAGCGCTATGACCGTCTCCGATTGATCGGTCGCCGACGCTTCGACAGTCGGCGCCGTTGGAGTAGGCTTCTTCGGAGGACGCGAAGGTCCTGCCCCCGATGCTGGCCTCTTCCTTGCTGTAAATTGCCGAATCTCGGCGTCGGTCGGCCGCATTCTTGGAGGTGTCCCTGCGATACCGACAGATATGTTAATCAAAGAGCCGGACACAGGGCCGAATAAAAAGAGGACCGGAGGATCGGGCGATACCTAGTCGGGGGACCAAGCTCAGGCCGGCGTCATAGAGAGCTTGTTCGGTAACAAGCTCCCTCTGCTTCGGGACCGACATATCTTTAAGTCGGTGGAAGTCCTCCCGGTCGTCCGCCTCCACCCGGCTGTTGTCATTTGCTTCGGTTCGGAGCACGCCCCAGTGCGAAGGGAAGCCCCAAGGAGATGGAGATGAAACGAAGAAAAGCTGGTTCTTCCACCCATGGATGGACGATGGAAGACCAGTGATGAAAGAAAGACCCTTCCGGGGGTTGAAGAGCCACCACCCTCGGGCTTTAGGGTGGGGTCGGAGCACAAAGAAGGTCCGGAAGAGCGAGATACGAGGGTTGGTCGGCAAAAGCTGACACAACAGTACGAAGCTGATTATCAGTCGGACAGAGTTCGGCGCCAATTGCGTCGGACAAAGTCCGTAATAATTCAGCAGATTTTGGACGAACTTCGAAATCGGGAGCCGAAGACCCACGCGAAGATCCTCGACATACAGTGCCAGTTGGCCCGACGGAGGGTTGTTAACCCGACCACCGGTCCCTGGGGCAGAGAGTTGAAACTGCTCCGGGATGCGATACTGCTCCCGAAGCCGATCAACGTTCGGCTCCGAAAGCGAGGAAACCTCAACTTTCGGAGTCGACCGGGAGTCGTCAGTCGGATTTCCCGACCGAGCTCCCCGAGTCGGATTTTCGGCCATCACACCAGAACCGAACAAAAAGAAGAAGAAGCGAAGAGGAAGAAGAAGAAGCGAAGAGGAAGAAGAAGAAGAAGAAGAAGAGGAAGGGAAGACTACGAACCGGCAATGAACCCTTCTGCCAGCAGGAGGAAAGACTCTGCCCGCGACGACTGAGAAATCGCCCGGACAGAGTTTCTGCAGCAAAACGTCAATGATGAAGTCCTGGGTCCGGGTGGTCCTATATATATAGGGCCGTCCGACGGCCGAGATGCCTCCGCGCCGACCGAAGCCTCACGGATGTGCGACACGTGGCGGCTTCCGGGCCCTTCCTTCGGTCGGATGATTCGGCGCGCCCATCCCGGGACGGCCGCACCGCCCATATTAAATGCGGGGGGCGCCGGCCCAACCACCCCCGACACGTGGCAAACAGGGCCGCGGTTCCGCATTAAAGCGCCCGCGCCGATTTGCGTTCCCGATGGGACGCCTGACAGCGCCCCGCGCTCCCAGAATCGATGCTGGGTGACGGTCTACGTTCCCCAGAAGGCATCGGATATCCGATCGTCTGACACCGAATCGTCCGGCACCCGACCTCCTGACGCCGACGTGACGTCTGACGACGACAAGACGTGACACCCGACCTTCTGACACCGACTAGACGTCTGACGCCAGCGAATCGCTCGGCATTCATGAGACGCCTGACATCGGGTCAACCCGCGGTACGGTCGGAATTTGGCATACGACGAATCCACTCCTGTTCGCCCAGGGTTGCTGCCCAAATAAAAGCATCGGCCAGCTCACCGTCCGACTCAGGAGTGGAGGGGGCAACTGTTGGGGAATACCCACCGACCGACCGATGGCCGGAGGGACCGACCGACCAACCGACGGCCGGACCGACCGACCGACTGACGGCCGGAGGGACCGACCGACCGACCGATGGCCAGAGGGACCGACCGACCGACTGACGGCCGGAGGGACCGACCGACGGACTGACAGCCGGAGCGACCGACGGACGCCATCACCGGCCAATTAACGGCCCACAACCGACTGAGGATGTATCGGTCGGGCATACTTTTCCCGATCGACTGGACCTGGAAGCCTGATGGCCGACTCACGTAAGACTCGCCGACCAACGGAGGGGCCCGACGCCACTCAACTGGCCACCGACCTAGGGTCGGTCGACTCCTCCGATCGCCGTACAGCCGCCAGAGCTTGTCAGTTCTGACAGCAACATGCGGCACGGCCACCTAGGGGTATTGTCCCGCCGAGGGCATTGTCAACCCTAGTGATTTGACAGCCCCACGGTGACATGACACTTTCACGGCGACTCTGACAGTCTACAGTGAGTTGACAATTCCTCAATTGTCCGCGCCATTAATGACGGCGCCATACCGTGCTCCACTATATAAATCGGGGAAGGCAACAGTGTAAAGGATCTCTCCACTTCTCGATTTTGAATCCACAGGCTCGCTCCTCTCTCTCTCTCTCTCTCGATTGAGCTCTCTGTCTTCATTTCACTGTTGCCCAGTCACCTCTCTGATTTGACCGTCGGAGGGTCCCCGCCGGAGCCACGTCCGGTCAGTGTGGACTTCTCATTTTGCAGGTGCTCGTACCCCGACGATCGGACGACGAGGCGATTGGCCGCAACACATGTTTTGATATTCTCTTTCGGCTCTGCCTAATAGCTGTGTAGTATTTACGAAAATGACAGAAACTAAACTTATACAGCTTCTGACTTCTAGGAAGGAATCCTTAGGTTTCTGATATAGCTTTTTTCTTCGGTACTTTTACAAGCTTTGGGGCTGGAATTGTGTACTGGCATTCCAAGGTTGTTGAAATAGCTGAATGTGTCGTAAGTTCCTTCTTTAGCAAATTGCTTTGGATTTTCTTTAGATCATTTCTCATAGTGAGGCAGGCCTGATATTTAAAAGGCTTATGGTGGGAAAAGAACCAAAAAAGTTCCTCCTGCCGATATGTGGTAGAGTTGAGACATGATCTGTAACCTCTGATGCTGTCTGAAAAAAAAAAAAAGAAAGCGAATTCCTGCCAGAATGTGCTGTATCATTACCATTATTGTGGTCGGCTCCTAATGACACACAGGTTGTGTAGATAGGAAGAGAAGAACCTTAGATATATGATGCATGTTCTCCTCATTGTTTCAGAAACAAAGGATAGGCAGACATTTGACTTTGCTTGTTTAGCAGTACAATATGAATTCAGTAATCCCATATGCGGATATGTAGCCCATTAGGGGCTTCAACTCTTGGAAATTTCCATATTTTATTGTCTCCAACTTCTTCCCATCTGCAACAATAACATCCATATAATGATATGATCAATGAACACAATATCATTAAAAAAAAAAAAAAAAAGTAATTGTAAATAGGTATAAATGACCAGAATTTGTTCTCAAAATTGAAAAAAATGAAGACCAGAATTTGATTGAAGAAGCATTGGAAAATGAGGCCAAGTGCTGCCTTCATTATTAAGATGGAAGGTGAGGAAAGTACTGCAAGCACTTTGTTTTATGGTTTAACTTGCTATTGTGTGGGAGCTAAACTAAAAGATCGACATCTAGTCATGGTTTTATATAAGATAGTCTGATTCATTGTAAACAATATCCAATTTTTGAGGAAGTTAAAAATCAAAATAGTCCACACCTATATTTAGTCACAAAGTGATGAAGAAACGTTGCAATTTCTACCATTCCCATTTCTTTCCCCGGGCATAGCCTACCTCCTGCCCCAAACACCAGGAAGTGTTGGTGAGACTCCAGGTTCTTATCCTGTCCATGGCGGCAGGGTTACATCAGTGAGTAAAGCTTCAGTAATTTCCAAAGAGAGTTCAGTGCAGTGATTATAAGAGAAAAGTTGATTACTGAAAAGAAGGCCAGAATTGCAAAATTTCAGTAGCATGTCTCATCCTCACTCACCAGCCATCTCCAAGGATTGAACTCCAGAGGTTCGGGATACATTGAGGGATCATAGTTAATCTCCCTTGTGTAAACGTAGATTCTCCACCCTTTTGGAATAATGTATCCTGATAACAGTAAAGAACATGGCATTAAGGATCAGCAATCTGCTTTTGTCATAGAAGAAAAACCAAAATCTAAATAAAAGATTATAGATTGCCTCCTATGCATAATAAGAAAGAGTTTTTTTGCTTAGTTTCTGAGACCAGAAACCAGAGAGTGCATCAAAGCTAAGAAGGCAGGTTCGTTCCATTTTACTCGATTCAGTTGCTTTACCAACCTTTCAGTTCTATATCTTTAGTTGCTTGCCTCAGCACCCCGTTAACGACTGTTGCTAATCTCAGAGTTTCAAGGATTACCTGAAAGAAGTATAACGTTTTTTTTTTTTTTTGAGACATCAAGAAGTATAATAAGATTGATCTATGATATCATTGCAAAACCAACAGTGCAGACTTAAGAAAGTCCATGTTAAACTCATCAACTAACCGCACGAGTAAAATTCATAGATTTGTAATCGTTCCAGTCTAACATGTCCTCAGGTGACTTCTTATTTCTGATGCCAAATTGCTCATTCTACAAATGGAAGCAATCAATTAATCAGATACAAAAGAATGTAAAGACAGTGAAAGGCTCCAAAGATAACTACAACCACATTAACATTTTTCTTACTCTTATTTCTTCAAGAGCTCTTGGGTGCTCATATAGGTACTTGATAGCCATCATTGCAGTAGTAGAAACAGTTTCGAACCCCGAATAGACCATGGTAATGACGAGATCAATAATCTGCTCATCACTGAATTTTGCTTCTGTGTCATCATCAAATCTCAGAAGGGAGTCAAGCATGCGATTCTGGGAGCTTGGTGATGCTTTTTTCTCCTCAATTAATTTTTCGAGTATGCTTATGATCTTCCTTCTTGCCTGCAGAAATGATGCTTGGTATGAAGTATCAGCAGCCAGGTAATATGATCAGGAAAGCTGGCAGAAAACCATGTTACCTGGAACCCGCGATGATAGTTTGTACCAGGGAAATATATAGGCAAGGACAGTGTTCCTGAAACCAAGTTCATGAACTCTGATTTGAGTTCCTGGGCCATCACATCATTTTGAATGCCAACAATCTGCTCCAAGGTTGAGAGCAACCACAACTGGAAAGGAAGAGCCAAAAAAATTGTTATCTTTCAAATTTCTAGTTAATTTCATAGAATATGATTATGTAGACTAATGCTAGCTAGCTCTAAGACTGAGGCTTCCACTAGTCAAAGCAAGGTTGTAGAGCATAACAAGAACAGAGCTAGGAGTACAATTCCAGAATTTATTTCCCAAATCTCCATGGCCATGGGGTCCTTTGTTTCTTAGGTATTGAAATTAGAACTAGATAAGGAGCAGTTGATGACTCAAGCCATCTTTTGAGCTAAAAGAGTTGTGTGGTGTAGTAAACTGGTCGAGTGCTACCCACCTCCTCGGCCTTCTCCTGGATATCAATGACTTTGCCACTCCAGCTGCTGAGATGGGTTCTCAAGAATTCATCAAACTCTGAAATTAATCCGCTTTTGATCGTATTGGAACCCATGTGACTGAGCACCGCAGTCCTCATAGACTTGTGGAGAGAACCATAAACACGTGAAATGTTCCATTTACCCATCAAATCCTGCATGGATTTTGGATAGCCGGGGACAAGGCCCTTCCCTTCATTCATCAGAATGTATTTGTTGAGCTCTGGATCCAGGCAAATTACGCTAGGACTTCCCAACATGTGTGTTTTGAACAAATTCCCATACCTGTGAAGGACAAAAGTAAATTTAAACTCAAAAAGTTTGAGAAACCTGCCCTCCCAATAAGATTGTGAGCTTTCCAACTCATGCACAGAAGTTAATAATAAGGTGGCATTTAGTGACCCCGATAGGATCACTAAGATTACTGGTGATCTTCATCCCAGGGTAACCTGATCCTTGATCATTTAAGATCACTGCTATTGCCGTAGGTTTCCCGGCAAGCAGTAACTCAATCTGGCAGCAGGGGATTGAGCAGTGTTGCAGAATGGGAACGGAGGAAGAGAGATAGAGCATCAGTTTGAGGG
This sequence comes from Elaeis guineensis, assembly GCF_000442705.2. NCBI lineage: Eukaryota > Viridiplantae > Streptophyta > Magnoliopsida > Arecales > Arecaceae > Elaeis > Elaeis guineensis. The sequence goes on along the minus strand of NC_026005.2, from coordinate 72,445,998 downwards.
CATCCAAACCGCCCAGGTAGGGCCAGGAAAAAATGTCGAAATCTATGGATCTGAGATATATTCAATTCATCATAAATAAATTTAAATTTAAATGAAATAAATTTAAATTATAAACCGATCCATTTGATCTATTTAATATATGGATCGAATTTAAATTTTAGATATCTGAACTGTTTAACCCAATTAATATTCAAGTTAGCTTAAATCAGATAATCTGTTTGATGCATTTAACCTATTTAATCCATTTAAAATCCGTTTAACCTGTTTAAAATCTACTTAACATATTTTCAACCCATCTAACATGACCTATTAAACCTATTTAACCCATTTAGCCTAATTTAATTTATTTAATAAAAGAGTTAAGTAGACCGAGTCAGATTATCTCTGTTTAATAAACAGGTAGGATTTACGTCTGAATTTTTTATTTGTTTAATAAACAGATTGGATTTAGATCGACGATTTTTCGATCTATATTAATTCGATCCGTATTGACTCAACTCATATCCGATCCGACCCAACCTAATTGCCAACCCTATATATGGGCCACCTCAGCCCCAGGATGGTTGGTTTTGATGTCATCCAAGATCAACCCCATCTCAACCACATTAGTTCTGCTATATTCCAATGATTAAACATCCTCAGTTATCCACGAGTAACTTGTTTTATATTCCATGTGAATCCAAGATTGTTGATCATATAATTCTAAAACTATCCTTAATATATTTCATATATTTGCAACTACTAAATAGAATTCTAAAATAAATCATAAGAAAATACACATTAATGGCTAGCAACAGATTAATGCAATTTATATGTAGAACTAGCATAAAGCCTATGCAGTGCACGGGGTACCTTCTTTATTTTAAAAAATATATCAAATTTAAAAAATATTTTTAATCCATTGCATAATTTTTTAAAAAATAATATATTTTTATAAATATAAAATATTTATTTTATTAATAAGTACTTTTATTAAGTTTAATAAAAAGTAGAGTTACATTTTATTAATATAAAAATAATGATTAGTATCATTAAACTTGAACAAAGAATGATTAATAAAAAGAATGATTCTAATATTTTAATGTTTTCACTCTAGTATCATCCTCCAAATTGATACAAAATCTACAATATATATTTTTTGGATAAATATAAAATATATATTTATAATAAATTTTAAATGGCTCAATTTATATATATTTATTGTGATTTGTATATAGATATATTGAAATTTGTGTCTAAGACGATTGTCAACTCAATTTCATCTAGAAGCAGCTAGAAAAAAAAAAACTTTAAATTCAACTTGATAAGACCCAAATTGATTGGATCAAGCTTCAACTTCAATTTTCAGGCTCGACCAGACCAACACCTAATCCAACCACCTACATCGACTCACAATCCTCGAGTCCAATAATTAGCTAACCTATTCACATCTCTAACCACCTGTATGGATCAAGGTTATGTCTATGTACCAGAGTGTTACATAGAACACCATCACTAAGGATGGTCCCATAACCCAAATATAGTAATTCTAAAAGGAAAGCAATAATTATTAGGATTGAATCATCATCTATGATACTTAACTTATCCCAAACCTCATCAAGAGCCATCCTATATTTGTTTCTTATGTATGCATAACCCTATTTCCCACACATTTCTCATTGCAAAGGAATATAATCCATTTTAAAATTTCATTCATTTTCCATGTCCATTGGCTTATACTATAAGAATATACTTATTCATTAATTAAAGCATTTAAGTATGTAACATAATGAGTCTATATACTGCCTCCTAACTTGTCATGTGGATGAAATCCTTTGCTCATTAAGAAATGAAATAAATCCAGACTTCAGTGACCACTAATTAATTTTTTAAGCATAAAACACTAACGCTTAGCCATGAAGCATCAATTACCAATAAAAAAATCTAAAAAAGGGTTGCATTTACCAAATCATTGTCAAAAAAAAACTAATATTGATCTCATTTTTTGAAGCTATACAAAGTACACACCCGCGAACAACTTCTAAGTAGAGATGCCTCCTTAAGATGGACCCAAAACCCTAACATATAAACAAAGCATTATCATCGACCATGAGTAGGGATGGCAATGGGTAGGGTTTGGATCAGGTATTGTACTATCCATCCCCAAACCCGAACTTAATATCCTATACTCAAACCCTACCTGATACCCGATCGGATAAGAAAAGAGATATCTATTCCCATACTCAATGGGTTCGAGAATATCCACGGATAACCTATTTTCTCATATCCAATCTATACCCACTCCATACCTATCCCATATCCGAAAAAAATTAACAACCAAAATAATTTTATGCATATTATCAATCAAAACAAAATTATCAATTCAATATAGAACATAATTTATAAGTCCAGATTTATAGAAATAAAATATAAAAATAGAATTACAATTCAACATAAAATATATAAATAATCAAAATAATTTTATGCATATTATCAACCGAAACAGAACTATCAAAACAAAATTATAAACATATATATTCAGGTATGGGTTTGGATATTACCCATATCTTAGGTTCGGGTTGGGTTTCAATTTGGGTTCGGATAGAAAATAGCACTATCCATACCCTACCCATATCCACGTTACAGTTTTAGGATTTTATCCAAATTCGAACCTAAATCTAGTCAAACCCTATTTTTCGGCTTTGACTGGATTTGGGTAGTGTACATATCCATCGGGTCGGATCGATTTTGCATCTCTAATCATAAGGACGAAGTTATTCTCATGAAACCAAAAAAGGAAAAGCTCATGACAAAAAAATTCAACAAGAAAGATCATTCTTTGCAAACAAAAGCACCAGCATCTTGATTTATCACCCAAAACATCCCAAAGGTACAAATAAAAGAATGAACAAATTCCAGCTCTAATGCTATATGCTATATACAACAAAATTAGCCTTCACATTTATTAGATCATTTATTGATACATATATCATGTATAAACATTCCAAAACATATACCATGCAAAAATGTGGCACAAATGCTATGCCAAATACTATTTAATATTTATTAAATACTAATTGTTGCATGGTGTAAATGTAAATGCATTTCCAAAATAGAAAAATACAGCATAAATTCATTTCCAAATACTACTTAATATTTACTAAATACTATTTTCCATTCCAAAACATATACCATAAATATGGTGCAAATGCATTTCCAAAGTACAAAGTATTTCCATATAAGTGAATATACCATATATAATTAAATGTGGCGGATGGAGGCTCTATCAATCCAGAGCCTCCATCTTAATATATATATATATATATATATATATATATATATATATATATATATATATATATATATATATATATATATATATATATATATAAAAGATTGTTTGGGCGGACCGGTTATAATTTAATAGCAAAATTATTAATCCTATAAAAATATGTTAATTGTTATTATAGAATTAATATATATTTTAATTAAAAAATTAAGATAAATAGAAGTAATATATCAAAAATAATTTCATAATAACATGATTAATAATATAATAATAAGTGTGTGTACTCTTCATGTAATATTAACATAATATAATATATACTATATTATATATTAATGATATATTAATATACTAATTTTTTTTGCTAGATTGAGAAATATATTTGGTCTTTATTTTCTGATCAAAATCACTACAAGTGATCTTAAAAAAATATTCTTAAGGATGGATTTAAGATCATTGGGTTGAACGGTACTTAAAGAAGTGAGAATGATTTGAAATCATGATCACATAAAATCAATGGAATGCAATTAAATGTGATGATCTTATCACTTCTGCCTACACCATTAAGGTTATCATCCCATACCAAATGTCCCCTAAAAGTTGTGGAAAGATATGATTAACATGCTTAAATTTCATGTGCAGACGAAAAAAGATGTTCACATATCAAAAACAGAATCACAAAGCTATGGATATGGCTGAAAAGGCTGCAAGTAGTTTTAGAAAAACAGAAGCCAAAAGAACAATAACAGAACTTGTTAGCATCAGTAGTAACAGTAAATGAGAAATCCCATTTAGCAGATGTTTATGTTGGGCATCAATGGAGCATAGAACAGCTTCAATGAGACAAACTAGTTTCTAGCATAAAACACTTGATTGGAAATCAACATTGAAACTTTACATGGAGGAAATGACTACACTCTATACAGCCCTTCCCTTCCATGTAGACACACATGCACACACGGTGAGAGAGAGAGTTTATAAAATGTTTCTCATAGAATGCCATGCATGAAAGGGCACTGCAATCCATATTTCCATGAATGAAAGACATTGATTTCTTCTTTAGTCTCACAAAATTTACAATTACCAAGTGCAACATTACCTAGCTCTCTGCTTCTTCAAAAAGTCAGGGCCTTGCTTCAGAAATTGTGTGGTCTCCCCAAATACTGGCCACCCCATCGTACCTGGTGGCAGCCCTTTCTTCTTGTACCTCACCTCATTCCATTTCAACAAGCCACAGCAAATAATCAGTGACCCAAGAGCAAGGCCAAGAACCACCTCCAAGTCCATCTGTCCACCCTAAGAGCTCTCAAACCAATGCAAAAAGGTCCAGAAATAGGATGGCTTGTTTGTGCACTTCTCTGCCTTGAATTGCATGGCTAAATACAGCCCTCTCCGCACCTTGAATTGCATGGCTAAATACAGCCCTCTCCGCATAGCACACAATTATTAATCTAATCCATATCTGGCCAAAGAGTTTTCAACAATATCTAATAGCATATCTATGACCATAAATGATTAAGTAATGAATAGAAATAAAGATTCTGCCGTATATGTCTTATGCATATCTCTTCATAAATTCCTATATGTGATTTTTGGATAGGTCATAAATGACACATAATTATTTTGGTGCATAATTCTCATTCATGTATTTTTACATCTATTCAGATAATCCCATACATGTTTATTAGACAGGTCATACTAAGGTGCTATTTGGTAGGGGATGATATTTCACATCATCCCAGTGATATGAGTTAGGTGATGTGATTAACTTATTTGACATTGCAAAATTCCATCCAGTGATGAAAGATCCAGTGATAAATTTGGTGATAGCATCACTGTATTATGCAGTGATGCTATAACCACACATATCCTAAGTAATAGCATACCATCGGATGTTAATGATGTGCTAAAGTTATTTTGGGATAAGAATATCCGATCCTTAGTCAGTATATTGGGGAGAAAATAAAAACTCTCCTTATCTCTTCTATAGATGTTTATCTACTAGATATCTATTTAATTTTTATTAACAAGTCCAATTAAATGGCATGGATATCTTTTATTTATTTATTGGATGCTTATTTTATTTTTGTAGATAGGTATGGTTAATTGGTATAGATGGATCATGCTAAATCCTTTATGCTTTTCTTTTTTCATTTTATTTTGATGGACTAAATCATTCCTAACAAGCAGCTCTGATATTGATGATCAAAATTGGCTAAACCTAGCCAAGCTTGATTATATATAATATTATCCTAATATCATTTTAATAGCCTAATCAAAATAGATACCGATGATAATAATAATAATAATAAATAATATTATTACTGCTACATATTTTTGTGAGGAGTTATGAATAAAGAATATTTAATCAAGTTGTAGAGTAATTATTATGTACTAATATATAAGGATATTTATGATATTTTATATATTATTATTATCACTACTTAGTGATATACCAAATACAGTGAAGTTCTATTTCCAATGGTATTCCAGTTGTTACCCACAAGATATAGCAATCCAAGAGGAGGATGAATTGGGTTCTTTAAAAATTTTTAATAAATTTAAAATTTTGACAAATATGTGCTTCAAATTGAGATAACTTAAGTGATTATGAGGTGTATGTAGTGTGCTACAGTAGAATTAAGATAGAATAAGCACTGCAAGAATTAAAAAAAAATACAATACAAGAAAGGAAAGCAAGGAATCAAAGCATAATACAAACACAGCAAATTTATAGTAGTTTAGTGCAACCCTGTACCTACGCCACTCCGCAATCTTTCTTTTAGAAATTTCACTATAATCAGTCCGATTACAATATGTTTGTATTATCTAGACTTATAAATAAATTCAGTTGATTTTTTGAGATCACGAATCAAAATCTTTACACTAATTATTTTTTGAGTTCATAATCAACCCTGTTGGTTTTGTAGGATCATTAATAATAATCTTACAAATCCAATTCTAGGCTTGGACAGACCTAATTCAAATTTCTTTCATCCCAAAGAAAAACTTATAAAGAAAAACTAAGAAGATAAGGTATGAGAATTTCAGTACAAAAGAAATAGAAAAATAGAACTCTTTTGGATGCAGAGAAAAAGCTTAAGGATTGCTCTTTTGAGGCTTGACTTCTCTTCTTTAATGCTTAAGAAAATATTATTGATGATGGAAAAGATCACTCTTAATGACTCGTTGATTTTTGTGCATAATTTTTTTTTCTTTTTTCTTCCTCAAGGGTATTCAATAAAGCTCTCACAAAATGATATTTTTTTTCTCTTTTACTCTCCTTTCACTTACTTTCCAAAAGATTCTCTAGCCTTTTGTAATCGTGGAAGTGGTTTGAAAAATGAGTTTTGACCATTGAGAGGCTTTAACTAGCCATCGGAGTGGAGAAATATCTATTGGAGAAGTACAAAAAAATCACTTGTTACAGCTTCCCCATGTCAAGAGTCAACTCGAGATACCCATGAGTTGACCTCTTCAGGAGTCGATTTGGCCTCAGGATCTAAAAATTCTACATTCTATCTTTGCTGAGAAAGTCGGCTCGCTGTCTTTATGAGTCAACTCGACTTGTCTAGGGGTCGACTCGAGCTCCTCAGGGATTGACTCGAGCTGGATTCCAAAAGTATAGCTTTCTATCTTTAGTGAGAGAGTCGACTCTTACTTTTCACGAGTCGACTTGAGCACATGCCAATCTGCTCCAACCATGTCAGGGTCAACTTCTGAATTTCAGATTTTTTTTTTATTTTCAGTCTGTTTTTATTTAGGAGTCGGCTCCTATGCTTCTGGGATCAACTCCACTAAGTCAAAAATTTGTTCTTCCACCTTTGAATTGCTTTGACTTAGCCTCTTTGAGGAGATTTATCCCATGGATATATTTTTTATTTTGAGCACTTGAAAATCCTACATCCATCCTTAAAATATATAATTAGAATCATAATTATTTAAAATTTGATAATCATCAAATCAATCATAGGATCAACAATATTTTATTTTTTGATGATGACAAAACTTTGAGTATATGCACAATAAAAACATATAATGTGTTTCAATTTATTAACCAATCTGAATCATGAAGTAAATAACTAAGCACTTATAAACACATGCTTTATGAATACTTCAATTTATCTTCAATTTATCTTAAATTCATATTTTAAGCATTTAATCCATGATATTCAGGAGAGCGTACATCCAAACTATATACTCATTTTATAAGATTATCTCAAGCAACCAAATGAGCATTTTAAGCATGTGATCAACTCAAGCAAATCAAATATATACTCAATATAACTTCTCCTTCTTTTTGACAGTATCAAAAAGTGCAAGAAAAAGATCTAAAAAATATTATCAAAATCAACACATTCAATTTTCAAAATTTATAACTTCTCCTTTTTTTGAAAGAATTGAACATTTTAGCAAATTTAGATTAAATTTTTCCCCTTTAAATTCAATTTTTGAATAATATAGATTCAAAAATATTTCTCTCCTTTTTAAATAAAATAGATGCATCAAATAGATTCTCAAATTCAGTTATAAAATTGATTTCAACTTAAAAAATTCAAAAAGAATAGAGCTCTTCAAAACCAAGTATTTTGAGTGTCAAAGCCTAGATACGATATATTTAGTTTTTCAGAAACTCATCTTTTCCTTTTCTTAATAATACCAATCAATTAAGTTCAGAAAGGATATCAATTTTTTTTTATCTCAAATGGCATCGTATCAAGAATGTATCAAATATCGCTATCTTCTTCCTCTTCTTCTTCATCCGAGCTAAAAATATTGCTATCTTCCCAAATAGCTATTATTATATTCTTTTTGCTCCTTTTGGGGTTCCTTTTGAGTAAGAACAACCCAGCTTATAGTGCTCTAGCTTGTAGCACTTGTGGCAAATGGTATATCTTTCTTTTTTTTTCTCTATCTTTCTTTTTCTTCATCCATTTCTTTTTGAGAAATTTTTTGAATTTTTTAGTGAGTAGCCTCATGTCCTCATCTTCATCTTCACTTTCTTCTTCTTTATTCTCTGACATATCACTTTTTTCAGATTTGGCTACCAACTTGAATGCAATGGTCCTCTTCCTCTTTGATTCATCTTCTTCTTTATTTTAGTGCATGTTCAACTCATGTATCATAAATGAACCAATCAATTTCTCTATGGATAACTTGCTAAGGTCTCTCACTTCTTGTATCGCTACAAGCTCATTCTTAATATAAGTTTTGCCAAGATCATTTAAAATATTAATAATGTTAGTAAATTTAAAAAATATATCAAAAATTAACTCATATTATTATTTAAAATATTTCATATTTATGAAAAATAAATTAATTTTGAATTCTTTAACTTGGCTTGTTCTTTCATGAGTAATTTCTAATTTATCTCAAATCTCTTTTGTAGTAGAATAAATAGATATTCTATTAAATTTATTAATATTTAGAGAATAATAATGAATATTAATGACTTTTGCATTCAGCTGAGCCATCTTCTTATCATGCTCATCCCACTCCTTTTCTAGTTTGGGAGAGGACACTTTATTAACAACAATTATGGGTGTATATGGTCCATTAGTTATAACTTTTTACATATCATAATCTAAAGCCTATATGAAAATTCTCATACATGCTTTACAAAACATGCAATTTATATTCTTAAAGAGTGGTGGTCTAGAAATAGATTGGCTTTTAGCAAATGAAGAACCAACCAAGGTTGCTATGATCGTTGGCTCAAGATCATTAGGTCAACAAACAATATAAGAGCAGTTGCTCTAATACCAATTATTGTCCAGAAGATATAGCAACCCAAGAGAGGAGGAGGATGAATTGGTTCTTTAAAAATTTCTAGCAAATTTAAAATCTTGACAAATATGTGCTTCAAATTAAGCTAACTTGAGTAATTATGAGATATATGTAGTATGCTACAGTAGAATTAAGATAGAAGAAATAATGCAAGAATTAAAATTAATGCAAAGCAATAGAGAAAAGTAAGGAAGCAAAGCATAACATAAACACAGCAAGTCTATAGTGGTTCAGTGCATCCTCATGCTTACATTTACTCTCCAAGCTTTTTTTAAAAATTTTACTAATCAATCCAATTACATTACATTTATTTTATCTAGGCTTACAAATAAATCTAGTTGATTTTTTAGGATTATCAAGCAAAATCTTTATATCAATTATTTTTTGGATTCACAATCAATCCAGTTGATTTTATGAGATCACCAATCACAATCTTACAAATCCAATTTCAGACTTGGATGGGCCTAATCCAAGTTTCTTTCATCCTAAAGAAACTTATAAAAAAAAACTAAGAATACAAGATATGAGAATTTAAAAAAAAAAAGAAACAGCAAAATAGAACTTTTTTGGGCGTGAAGAAGAAGCTGAAAATTTGTTCTTTTGAGACTTGACTTCTCTTCTTTAATACTTGAGAGGATGTTGTTTATGACGAAGAATATCACTTTTAATGGCTTTGTATTTTTTGCCTACAAATTTTTTCTCTTTTCCCTTCCCTAGAGTATTCAATGAAGCTCTCATAAAATGATATGTTTTTTCTTTTAATCCCCTTTCACTTGCTTTGCAAATGATTCTCTAGCCTTTTATAATCTTGAAAGTGGCTGGAGAGTGAGTTTTGACTATTGGGAGGGTTCAACTAGCTATTTAAGTGGAGAAATACCCATTAAAAAAGTATAAAAAAATTAACCTTACAGCTTTTTCATGTCAGGAGTCGACTCGAATTTCTTAGGAGTCGACTCGACCTAAGCTGCCCACAAGTCGACTCGACCTCTTCAAGTATCAACTCAATCTCAGGATCTAAAAATTTTATATTCTATCTTTTTTGAGAGAGTCAACTCATCATCTTCATGAGTCGACTCGAGCTGAAATCCCAAAAATACAGCTTTCTATCTTCATTGAAAGAGTTGACTCTTGCTTGTCATGAGTCGACTCGAGCACACGCCAGTCTTTTCTAACCCTACCAGAGTGACTCCTTTTCCGATCTGGGGTCGAATCCTAAACTTCCTGAACTTCAATTTTTTTTTTTTAATTTTCAATCTGCTTTTGTTCAGGGGCCGGCTCCTATACTTTTAGGATCAACTCTATTAAGTCAAAAACTTGTTGTTCTATCTTTGAATTATTTTGACTTAGCCTCTTTAAAAAAAATTATCCTATGGATAAATTCTTCATTTTGAGCATCTGAAAAATCTATATCGATCCTTGAAATACATAATTAGAATCATAATTACTCAAAATTTTATAATCATCAAAATCAATCATAGAATCAATACCAATGATATACTAAATACAATGATCATATATCATCTCAGTATTTGCACATCAAATTAGTACTCATAAACTCTGATGATCACATCCCTGATGAAATACCAAATAGCATCTAAGGTTCTAAATCCCATAGGACAAAGATGTTCTAATTTTTTCATAGAATAAAATACTCAACAGTCTCAATCATGCATCCCAATAGATATCCACCATCTTTTCTTTCTTTCTTCTTTCCTTTCTTTTTTTTTTTTCTTTTTCTTTCTTTCTTCTATCTTCTTTATTTTTTTCTTTTTTTTTCTTCTACCTTTCTTTCTTTATCTTTCCTCTTTCTTTCTTTTTCTTCTCCCTATCTTTTTTTCTTTCTTTTCTTCTTCCTTCCTTTATATTCTTTCTTTTTTCTTTATTTTTCTTCTCCTTTCCTTTCATTTTTCATTTTTCTTCTCATTTCCTCCTACTTTTTTCTTTTCTTCTGCTTTCTTCTTTTCCTTCTTTTTTTCTTTCTTCTGTTCTTCCCACATGGATGGGTTTTAAAGTCTTAAACCTATTCTAATCATGTTTTCTCATAGAAATGGATGGAATGGTTGGGACATCCCCATTCCATCAAAATATAAAAACTTGGGTCATACATAGTAGTGATTCTTGGACTGATCATACATAATTGATTCACTTACCATAACTTTGTATTTCATTAGATTACATTTGTAACCTTACAATATATTATAAAATCTATGTGGTGACCCATTTAGGGTACAACACCACATTACAATCAAAGCCCGAGTGTCTTATTTCCTTTGCTATATAGCTCTAAAAGGCTCAAAATAGTTGTCACCCATAGTGAATCCGGACTAAATCCTTTTAGATGCATGGATCACAAAATCAAGTCAAAGGAATCTCCATATGTTGCTAGTGTTATGCTTAGATGGATGTTTTTGGCACTGCATATGTTTTAAGTATGCCTTAAATGTATTTCTGAAAAGATAAGTCTATATCAACTTCTAGAAGGTCTACTTTGTATAGTAATTCAAGTCCTTATCGAATTAGGACATTGGCCTAAGCTAATTATTATAGAAATAGTAGTTTGGGTCTAAATTAGCTTACTCTATTGTATATATCCCTTTTAACCCCATGGGGAGAACGTATATGAGTGTCCTAGATATAGGGTGTATTGGAGGCTAGAGTTTGTGAGGTAATTTTATCTTTGTAATTTCTATCTTTTTTTATAGTGAAGCTTTTGTATTGTTTCTGGTTGTAGATATAGATCAATAGACCGAACAATATAAATCTTGTGTACTTTTGTTCTTTTCTCTCTTTCTCCTTCTTGTTTCATTTTTATTCTCCATGCTTGTTATGACAAAACAACAATTTGCTACATAGAGTTCTTCTAAGTAGTTTCTAAGATGTAGGAGGAAAATAAAATTTGGGCCAAAATAAAAGGTAGGTAATTGCACTCATTAATTGATTGAATGTATAATGTATGATATACTTAGTAATTCCATGATAATGGGAACAAATGAAGGGGGAGGAGGGGGAGAGATTCTTTTCTTTTTTGAAAATTAACTTCATTACTGAACCCTATAATAGATACCACCATAAGCACCCATCACAATCAAATCGTGAATTCATTGGGGTAGTTTTGATAAGGACTCCCATATCACACTACCATTAATCAATTTTGTACCACATAGGATGCCACCTAATTAACCGCATTGTTACCCTCCCTATAAATATGTTTGATCAAACAATAGGTGAAAAGCTAATAATGGATCTCTAAATGTCAATCAATAAGGGGAGGGTGGATATTAGGATGCGTTGTCCTAATGCTAAGCCATGATATCACTGTCCTGGAGCCTTCTTTCAAGAAGAGGTTATCAACCTGCAAAACAAAAGTGGCAAGTGGCATACTCTAAACCTCTCACGTGGCCCTCAAAGCTAATACAACCATATCAAAGAGTAAAATTTCATCCATTGCTACTAGGGATGATCTGGCATCACGGTTGATGAAACCAACTCCACCACACTGACCTTTGTTCTTCATGCTCCCATCAAAGTTGATTTTGAAGAAGTTTGGGATGGAGGCTCCCATGACAAGGGAACTACATGAAGCAGAACCCACAGGTGTCAGGTCCAATATTTCTATAGCTATGAAAGATCCCTCCAAATTTCTAGCTCATATGAAGCCTAAGGCATCATTTGTAGCTCTCATCATTGTTACCATCAAGCTCTCCTTAGCATTTTCAAAGAGCCTCATGTTTCTTGCCATCTAGTTGTAATAAGAACATGGTATAGAGCAACAAGCAAACCCTATTACCTCACCTCGTAGTCTCTCCCTTTAATGTGTTGAAGGAAAGTCTCAAGGCTCCATAGATGGTTACTAATAGAAAACCAATTAAATGTCTGCCTCAAAATCAATGTACTCTTAGGTACTCAAATAGCACATGGCTAGTCATTTTTTAAAGTCCCTACATTGATTGTAGAAGGGAGATGGCAATGCCCTAGTGGTGCAAAGCTCTCTTACATAGTATGGGGTTCTATATCACCTTCCAAATGAATAGTGCCACTCTAGGATGGGTCCCAATTCTCTACATCCAATCCATGCCCCTCGGTCGCATCGAAGAGCCTCTGAGTGGAGTATAGAGCTTATTGACCTTCACTTTCTATATACTAGGCCCCTAATCTGTTTAAAAAATCTCCTAGAGGGACCCCCAAGAAGAGCATTCGTGAGCTCAACTCACCATCAATCCCTGTTCAATAAATCCCTTTTCTCATGTCCTCACTTCGGTAGACATCAAGTATCAACCCACTTTATTCTCTAGGGCTCATAATTAATAGTGTATGGATGGTAAGCTAGGGAATCATAGAGATCCAAGGGTCTTGTAGCACATTGACAGATATTTTGGCCCTAATCATCTATCAAAACCTAAAAGCATGCAAAAGGTACTTGAGTACATTATTTTTCCAATAAAAGAATAGTATTTGTTAGGCATAGCTATACTGGTCAATCCTTCATCCCCATATTTTGCTCACATCAATGACACCCAAAAATACTAAGGTTTTGTTATAAATTTGAGTGCTTATCTCATGATAAAAGCATCTTACCTCGATGACTCTGGCTGAATATGAAGGCCTCTATCCTACATGGTTGAATTTTTTTAGCTGAGTCAAAGAAACCCTAGATGAAGTTTCTAACTAGTTATTTTTGGTAGAAAAAATTTCTAACTAGTTGTTCTACTCTACTAATAACTCCTTTAGGAAGCATTGTATTCACCATTAAAAAGGTTAGCAAAGAGCATAGCATCCATTTTATCACCACAATCCTCCCCATCATCATCAAGGCTCTCCATTTTTACCCCTTCAATCTATCCTATATGCTCTAAATCAACAGACTACACTCGGAGATCCTGAGTTGTCTTTCATGATAGACACTCCCAAATACTGCAAGGCACCATCACACTCTACTCAAAAACACAACTTTGTTTGTTGCTTCAGGCGACTATCTATTCTAGGGCTGAATTTGATAGTAGATTTATGCATATTAACTTTCTATCAGGGGTGGTAATCGAGTTAGATCAGGTCATAAATGGGTTGGATCAAATAAAAGTCAGGTTAAAAAAGTCCAAACCTAAGCTTAACCTATTTATTGAATAGGTCAGATTTTGAAATCCGATGCTATTTTGTTTAATAAATAGGTAACTTGACATAACACATTTAACATATTTAATAAATGAATATTAAACAATAATAAAAAATTAGTAATCAATTATAATAATTAGTTACTATAATTAAATAATAATTATTACTGTTCAAGCTGAAAATCCTTTTTTAGCTTTGATGTCCTCACGTTGGATAGAGGCAATGAGGAGGGACGAGGGATTCACTTAAGGGATGACGAGGAGGAATTGTTAGATGACAAATCGTTGACCCAGCACTAGATGAGGCCCCTTCATCTCACTTAAAAGAGGCTTGGAAGACTCGGGGGAGGTGAGGCCAAAGGTAAGATTGCCAGAAGAAATCGCTAGAGAAGAGGAAGGGGGTGGAGTGATGGGTGAGGAGCTTATAGAGTAGGATATTGAAAATGGTACGGATCTCAAGGTAGGGGAAGAGACGAGGAGTGTAGAGGGTTGGTGAGCTTAGCAATGAGGGCATCAATCATTAGGGTGGAGGTCATAGTAGAGGTGAAAGAGGGACTCTACCTGTAATCAATGATCATTGGTGGAGGATATTAGATGGGCGACGAGGGCCTTAAAAGGCACCTTATTGATTCAAGGATCGCTGCCAACTTCTACTACTATTGTTGGTCCATCGTCGAAGGATGTGATCGAGAGCTAAGGTTTTGGGGGCGGTGGTGGATAGGAGAGGAGAGGATATCATCGGTAATATGGGCCGTGTTAGTATAACTCTACAGATCAGGATGGGTTCACTATAAAAAAAATAGATTATTAGTGATAGTTAAATACCGTCGCTAATACAGGATTGTCGTTGCTAACACTATTAGCGACGGCCTCCCATCATTAAAATTTTGTTGAAAATATCATCGTCGCTAATTACCATTATTAACGATGGTAGATACCCAATCGCTAATAAGGATAATTAGCCATGGTATTAGCGACCAAAAAATTATTGCTAATAATTTAAATTTTTTATTAATTAAAATTTAAAAAACTATTAGCAACGGTAAGATCGTCGCTAATACCATCATTAATAGTTTTTTATTTTTTTTAAAAAACTATTAGCGATGGCACTTGCGTCACTAATACCATCGCTAATAATTTTTTTATTTTTTTAAAAAAATTATAATTAAATATTTTAAAATATATTTTAATCATAATAATAAGTAATAATATTTTTTAAAATCTATTATAAATAAAATAATAATTATTTACTACAATCATAAATATAAAATTAATTATAATATATTAAAAATATAAATTATATAATTTTATAAATTTATACTATTTTTCAAGTATCAAAATTACATACATATCCAAAAAAAAATCATATGAAATCCTCCTCATCATCCTCCTCATGCTCTTGTACATCTTCTCTAGCAACTGATGGATGAGAGTCGGATGTCTCAGCATCTTGTAATAAAAAAAATAAAATATCATTAATAAATTTTGATACAAAAATATATATATCGATATAAAAATGTATATTTTGATATACTACTTCGATTCTCGAACTGATTGTTCCTACATATTTCATTCGATGATACAGAGCTATAGACATCTAGATCCATCGATTGGATAGTTAGATTGAATTTTTACCTCTTAAGTTTCTTTCTCAAATTCAAGTCTAAACATGTAAAGCTTCTAAATATAAAAATTTAAAATAAGTAAAAAAAATTATAACTAGACTTATCTGCTGTGATAGCTATGATAATGAGCCCAACTAATCGCATATATATGGATCTTGAAGAATCTTAATGACTGTATTGCAGACAGTGTCTCGAAAGCTTTAAGATCGCTGACTATAAAGCCTCCGCATAACCTCTTTTACTTGTGCATCACCCCACGTCTGAATCATCGAGGCCTGAAAGGAGAAGTATCGAGCTGTTGGAGGATCGAAGCTATGGTCAAATCCTATGACCCGACTTTTACTCACCCCTCCAGTGGCCCGAGCCATCCCTCGAGATCAAGGAGGAGCTGAGAGGATGGGTTCTCATCGTGCCACGATACAAGATACTCCACATAATTTGCTTATATAGTTTAGAAATTCATTAGTGTATACATATCAGTATATATAAAAACTTTATAAATAATATTTTAAGTTTGTTATCATGATTTATCGAGATCAAAGATCAAAGTAATCATCAGTCCTCCTAGACTGGTGTGTGGCTGCCCATATCTACAGTTGCCCTGATGTACGATCCAGCTGCTATGTCTACAATAAATAAATAATTAAATTAAATTAATTAAAATATACATATGATCAATTCAATATGAAATTAATTTAAGTATAAAATTTTTATCAATCTATCGATCACAATATGTGTGCCAATAGAGCCTCCAATGTGCTTGATCAGATGCTGCTGGATGAATCGATTCTGCCATGCTCTCTGCTATCTATCAGAGTACTCCTCAGTACTCCACTGATCGCAGAGGGCCTCCCATATATCCATCCGTACCCAATGATCTATGTAAGACTTTCAGTCTGATGGTGACTCGAAACTAGAGTGCTCTATGACAGACTACCGAAGGCTGTACAACCTATTCCGAAATCTCTACGTGGCTACCTCCTTAAAGGTCCGATGACCAGCCTCCTCACCCTGAGAAGTTTAGAATCGATAGTACCCCTATAAGTAGAAGCAACTGTATATTAATAAATAGAATACAAACCTATTGCGAATTTAAAAATTAAATATCTTTGACTTATCAGGAATATCTTCCAGACTACATTACGAGCCCCCAATGGCCAATTGGAGACCTCATTCATCGACCTCGACATCAATCATAGGATGATCCTATCCGATAACCATATAAGGCACCCCAGACTTTATAAATATGCTGTAAAATTGATTTTGAACAATAAATGTTAGTCTATAAAATGACTAAATTTTAAATATATTCATTGAAGATATAGTACTTATGAGCGACTCTGAATGTAGATGAGCTTTCTATTCTCTGACCGAGTCGGAGGTGCCGTGAGCCAGACGGATCCTCTACCATGTCGCTAACTCTGAGAGCTAGATGTTACTCCGTATGACTGTGGAGTCACTAGTGACCCCACAGCATCTGAACTTGAAAGTTTTAAGACATCATAAAGAATACTATATTAGATAATAAAAAATAAAATAATATAAAAGAGAA
Organism: Elaeis guineensis; assembly: GCF_000442705.2. Lineage (NCBI taxonomy): Eukaryota > Viridiplantae > Streptophyta > Magnoliopsida > Arecales > Arecaceae > Elaeis > Elaeis guineensis. The sequence goes on along the minus strand of NC_026005.2, from coordinate 72,428,661 downwards.
TATCTTAAGTATTAGAGTCTACCATGTAGTATGTGTGCCACAGAACCATGTGAGCTAGCTGCATGAGAACTCTCTCCTCGACTGTGACAGCTCTAATTTTTGAAAGATATGATCTATAATCTTTAAAAATAAAAATAAATAGATTCACAGATTAATTATATAATTATGGGTGGCAATTATGTTTGATACCCTTTGGATATTTGGTACGCTTCAGATGGGTGGCAATGTAAGATAAGTATTTAAAATGAGTCAAAGATCCAAAAGTTCATCGCAAGCAAGGAGTACTATTTGTCGACCTCTTCAGATGTTTGGTACCCTTCAGATTCTTTATCCGATTCTTTCTCTTCTTCCACTTCTTCATCTTCTTTCTCTTCTTCTCCTTCTTGAATAGGATTATCTTTTAAAATAAACTCAAAATGATCTACCTCCTCATGTTGGCCATCATGTCAGAGAAAATCTGGAGCATCCAACTCTGCATCTATGAAAGACTGATGAACTTCAGATATTTCATCCTCCTGAAAGCATTCTGATAAATGGGACTCTTCTTTTTTTTCAAGCACGTAATGAATGGCCCGAAACTTAATTTTGCATACAGCCCACTATTCTTTCCTTCCACTCTCCCTTGATGGGAAAGGAGTATAATACCCTTGAGCAGCTTGTTGGGCTAACACCAAAGGATCATTGACATATGCTTTTGATCTATGTTTAATTTCAATAAGTCCGTACTGTGGATCAACCTTCATGTAATTGTCGGTATCAAACCATCAGTACTTAAACAGAATGATGCTATTACCTCTAAGGTAGGTCAATTTGATCATTTCTTCAAGGATTCCATAGTAGTCACTCTCCGCCTCTACCCACCAGCTGCCCTTTATACACACACGCTGTTCATTGTACTCTTATGATATCCATATTACTGCGTGTGAAATTTAAAACTATTTACATTATATCCATTATAACATGTCACATACTTTGTTGGCCTGCAACCTAATGGTCTTAGCTTCTTAGGTATGGATTTGCCCCCTTGCATGATCTGTATATTATAGAAGAAATAAATTGAAAAAAATTAAAATAAATAAAATGACAATGATTGCTTATCAATTGATGGAACTAATTTACAAAGTTTTGTGAGTGCTGAGTGAAAATTTCTTCCTCGCTTATTATCGGATTGTCCCATCTCAACATCTCATTATATTGCTTATACATACATAAGATAAGTACAGGATGATAAGTGATTAAAGAGTTAAGATTGTAATGGATACTTACTCAACATATAGATCGACCTCCATGTAGTTTAGCAAAACATATATCTCTGCCTATCGAATTTCAGTATCAGTCAATACCTGACGAACCTCATGTCCAAATTTATAAGCAAAATAAGCAAATATTGAGATCTTCACCTCTGATCCCTCACCACCATCATCATTTTGATCCACTTGAGTTAGTTTTTTCTACACACTGGGGTTAAAGTGGTGTTGGCTAAAATTAAAATTTTTTTCAATTATGTAAGTCTCCACAATAGAACCTTCGACTCTGATCTTGTTTTTTACTTTTTTCTTGAGATTGTGCATGTATCTTTCAAAATGGATATATCCACCTGTACTGCGCTCGTCTTCCGACCCTAGCTTCATATGTCAGATAAATCATGAAGTACTCTATGAAGTTGAAAAAACTAGGAGGAAATATCTTTTTCGACTTGCATATAGTCTCTATACTGGTAGCCTCAAGACAGGAGATGTGATCGATGGATAGTTCAATAGTATAAATATCTCTAAAGAAAAAACTAAGCTCGGTCAAAAAACTCCATATAGGGTTAAAAAGAAAATCACACCAAGCCAATGAGAGTAATCGTTGCATGAAGACATAGCAATCATGGCTCTTTAGTCCATACAATCTGTAATCTTTGATATTGATGCACCGAGTTGGATTACTTGTATAACCATTTGAGAATTTAAGATTTTTACACCATTCACATGCATCTTTTAACTGCTCCCTCGTTAAGGTGTAAGTTGCTTTCAGCTTCAGAAATTTTTTCGGAGACACCTCAACCAGCTCTAATAGAGGACACTTGCATATGTTCTTCATATCCGCTTGGACTTTGGGGTTGTCCTTTGTCTTGCCTTTGACATCCATAACAGTGTAGAAAATATTATCGAAGATATTTTTCTTAATGTGCATGACGTCAAGATTGTGACGGATCAAATTGGTGGACCAATACGACAATTCCCAATAGATACTATGCTTCACCCAGTTATGAGTTCTACTGAATCTTCAAAGTTTCTACTTATCAAATAGTATGCCAAACTGGACTTCATCCACTTAAGATATCCTCTAAAATACTTCCATGCCACTGAGTCTCGAGGGTGCCTTATTCTTCTCTATTTTATTCTTTTTGAAACTGTCCCGCTACTTTCGAAAAGGATGATGTTCGGAGGAAAATTGATGATGACAATCAAACCAGCAGGGCTTGCAATCATGCTCAAATTGAAATACTTTTATATTCTCTATATAATAGGGACATGCTAGCTTCCCATGATTGCTCCATCCTGATAGCATCCCATAAGCAAAAAAATCGCTAATGGTGCACATTAATGCAGTCTTCATTATAAAATTTTGCTTCTTCAATACATCAAATGTACGTATATTATTGGACCATAAGAATTTTAGTTCATCAACAAGAGGCCTTAAATATACATCAATGCTTCTACCAAGGTATCGTGGTCCAAAAATGACTAATGTAAAAAAGATGTTATGTTCTTTCATACACATCTCAGACGGCAAATTGTATGAAGTAATAAAGACTGATCAATATGAATAAGGAGCCGCTCTATGACTGAATGGTGTAAACCCATCCATAGACAAATCCAGTCAGACATTATGTAATTTTTGAGTAAATAAAGAGTGGCAAGTATCAAATTTCTTCCATACCTCACTGTCCAACGAATGACTCATCATGTTGGTGTGCTTGTGAATTTTCTCTTTGTGCCATCTCATCTATCCGATAGTACTCTTAGATAAGTAGAGCCTCCGAAGTCTAGAAATAAGGGAAAGATATTGAAGAATCTTATATGGTATATCCTTCTGATTTCTATCCTCTTGTCTCGACTTAAATCGGCTTTCCCGCATACATCGCATGAGCTCTTCAGTTGGTTTTTATTGTAGAAAAGTATGCAATCATTACGGCATACATCTATCTTCTTGTATCCCATGCCTAACCTTTTTATCATTTTTTTTGAAGCATAGAAGCTCCCAACAAGTTTTTTATCCTTCGGTAACATCTTCTTTATTATTGCTACCATCGTATCATAATAATTAATCATCATATTAAAGTCGACCTTCAAATTCAACAACTCTAACACAACTAATAATATAGTATGTATTTTATATCCCAGTCATAATAGTTTATCAGCATCTTTCAGCATACGATAGAAATTCAGAATCAGCTACATCTATAACCATGTCTACCATTCTGTCGTGTCCCTATCCTGCTGACTTCTAACTCTTGCAATTGTCTCCTACATCTCCCCATGCAGATACCAATGCTTGTAGTTTGGCATAAATCCACTCTTATATAAATGGACAATGATTGTATTCCTATCAAGCATTTCTCAATTGATACATCTCTTACAAGGACAATAAGCCCATTCTTGAACTAAGACTGCAGCATTCTCAAAAGTATAATCACAGAAGTACTTGACATCCTCTTTATATTCAACAGAAATTATCTTGTTGACTACTCGATGATCTATCCAACTATGATCCATAGCATACTATTTAAGGATTCTGCATATACAAATATAAAATAAAATGTTTATCAAATAATTTTATCACTTAAAATGACTTATATAATAAATGCATCGTATCATCAACTAATAGGTATAGAAGGTCCTATCCTATTCAGAAATTATATTAATTTTATAGATTAATTACAGTAATCAAACGATATATAATAGGGATCGAAAAAAATTTCGACAGTATTTTTTCTTAGTACTTCCTACACGATTGAAGATGTATGAAGAGAATTAAAGAAAAATACTATCCAAAATTTTTTTTGAATCCTCAACATATCATTTGATTACTCTAATTATCTATAGAATTAATTACAATTCTTAAACTGTCCAAACTAGATAGTCAATTGATCAATATATATAATTTTTCGATCTGTACAAAAATATATAAATGTACAAATACCATAGAAGATGTATATTAATCAAAAGATGGATCTATCATTATATACAATGCAATATTTTTAAAATTTTTAAAATACTGAGTTTCTAAATAAAAGATATCATTGCAAATGGAGAGGGTCGAGATGCACGTCTCGCACATGCAGACTTGGAGCATGCTAGATGACTAGGCTGCGTGAGCATACTAATATGGCATCTGGATAAATCCCATCCTAGAGATTTCAAAGTATCGAGCGGAATTGTAAATAGGACTGGAAATGGATCGGGTTGGACCAGGCCACACCCCTCCTTGAGTCTAGTCCAAAATTTTTTTTGAACTTCGAACTAGGTTTAGGGCCTAGAATCCAATCGCTGAGCTGCTCCGACCGCCATCGGAGTAGATGAGTGGGCTAGAGCCAATCTGTCAATGGTAGTTCGATCTCGAATTCCTGCCGTCGAAGGCAGTAGGGTTGCTCTCACTGAAGAGCTTCCTAGAATGATTCCACCTCCCAAGAATAATATTAATTTTAATAATATTATTAATAATATTATTAAAATTAATAATTTTATTAATAATATTATTAAAATTAATAATATTTTCAAAATTAATAATAATAATATTAAAATTAATAATATTATAAATAATAATATTAATTTAAATTAATTAAATATTATTAATTTAAAATTAATTTAACTAAATTTAATTAAATATTATTAATTTAATTCAAATATTAAATCTACTTTAATAAAATCTTATAAATATTAATTTAAAAATATTAAAAGATTTAAACAACGGCGTTTAGCGACCGCTATAGAGCCATCACTGTTGTCATTGCTAATACTCATCAAACGTACAGAGACAACGCTGCGGCATGGAGGTGGTATTGCACAGTAAGAGACGGCGCTGCACGACAGGAGAAAAAGTGAGAAGAGAGGAAAGAGGAAGACGGGCCAGGGGCTTAGGGAGGCGGCCGGAGTTTCAAGGAAGCGGAATCCTGTAGTGGGGGAAAGAGGGAGATCAGAGGCGAGGGAAAAAGGGGTCAGCGACTAGATGAGTGAAAATGAAAAGTTAAAAATCGACGGGAGGATTTTAGGATTAGTATTAGTAACGGCAAAATTTTTGTCACTATAGCCATCGCTAAGAACTATAGCGACGGCGTTGCCATCGGTAATATTTTTAGTGACGGCATACGAACCCGTCATCAAAATCTATCAGTAAAAATTATTATTAGAAATAATAAAATTATCATCGATAATATCATTGCTAAAATCATTATTAATGAAAGCAAAAATACCATCACTAATACCTTAATTTCTTATAGTGGTTGTTGGCTTTTAAGTTTTAAACAGGCAATGACCAATGAGCAAGCTTTGATTTAAATAGAATAGGTATTAAATGGGTACCCAATCAATCCTATCCATATAATCGATGGGTTAAATGGTTAAAAGGATCAGAAGATTAGAAATTAAACCCAATCCACATAATAAATAGATTAAATTGGATCGATTGGTTTATAACTTAAATCCATTTAGCCCAAGCGCAACCCTGCTTAAGGTGGGTTGAACATGGGCTGGATTGATGGTTGGGTCATATTTTACTAACCCTACTTGCCATCCTATCATGAGGTGGTAGTTCTCACCACTGCCTTTCGAAGCTCCATGGCTTTAGTCAAGGTAGCTGTTACCACTAGCAATCAATCATCTGAAAAAAAAAAAAAACTAGTGGGATATCAGACTAATTGATTGTGTGGGCTGATACACATTCAATGCTTGACGATTCATCCCAGACTTCAACATTATGGATAATGCATCAACACACAAGACGAAAAGATGCAGGGAAAGTAGGGAAACAAGGGAGAATTCTAAAAAATCTTGAACATCTGAGCAAGTCTACTATAAAAGGAATTATGAAATATCCTATCTTTTCAGACCTAGCTTTAACACAGCCATTTGTTTCTTCTAGTTTCCATGATTAATTGACCTAAACATCCACCTTCATCAAATTTTGGATGGCTGGGATATTTCAGAGAGGGCAGCTAACCAAAAAAAAAAAAAGAAAAATATTCTAATATATTAACAATATAAGCTTTGAAGTTCTAGAATATTTAAGAAATTTTGACATAGCCTCTCTTTTTGGAACAACCCTTTTTTTTTTTCTATTCCCATGATCAAACATGAAATCGGATACTATCTTTTCACCAGACTCCAAGGTTTGGATGATTAGGGCTGCTTGCCTAAAAAAGCGTACAGCCGTATCACATGATAAGAGGCAACAGGCACATGGATTGGACTAGCCGGCTAGTTCAAGGCCCAGCAGGCCGGGTCTACATGGAGAGATTGTCCCAGCCATGCAGTTGGGAGAGATTGTCCCAGCATGGCTCAAAGGATTTCGTCTGGTCTACGTAATCTGTACTACTGGCTTGCGGCTCAGAAGTTTTATACACGAAAGAAAGCTTAAATAAGTGCATGTTATTGCCAGACAGTCTTGGATGTAGTCAATGTTCATTCATGAAAAATTATGACCCATTTTTCTCAAAAGGTTATAAGCCATTCCTTTAGCCTTAGGTTGCATTCCGTAGCTGGCAATCTATCCAGAATGTCGGCAATTTAAAATGGGCCAACTGGATTACTGTATTTGGTATACTTTTTGGTTGGCAATTTAGATTGCCTCCCAAGAAGCAATCCAGATAGTCTTAGAGAGAGATGACTATCCAGATAATCATTTGTTTGGTATTGTTAGAAAAAAAATTTTAGACAAGATTATCTCTAAGAAAAAATTACACAAAACCCACCCCTCTCCTAGCAGCTCTCCCCCTCCTCTTCTTCTCTAAACTTTCCCATGCTCTCGCCGCCCTCGACTTCCTCCCCTCCGCCCATGCCCTCATCATCTCCGACCATAGTTCCTACTTCTATGCCGGCAATGACCTCTCCTCCCTCGCCTCCATCACCACCACCCCCTCCTCCAACGACCCAGCCACCATCTTGAGTTCCAAAAAACCGACAACTATGAGCATGGCAACACCTGTAGCCTCACCCATGAAATCTTTGAGAGCTAGCTCCACCCAACATTCTATCAGACCAACCTGCAAGATGGCACTACCTGTCGCCACCGTGTCTTTGTGCACCCCCCAACACTGCTTCACTTCCTCCCCTAGAGCCTCCAATCGCTGCCATAGGTCGCCTCAAAGTTGTACACTGAGCACCGGCCTGGCCATCCAAGAATATGATCACCTCATCGAGATCGACTCCGATATGGACCTCGATGTCACTAACATTGGAGTCGCCGTCGATACCACTAGTGGGGGCGGAGGCCATGAACAAGGTCCTAGCAGGGATGAGAAAGTTACAACTGAGCAAAACGAGGTCAATGTCATTTTCTTCGGGGGTTGGGATGGGGAATGATAGTGGGTTTGGTTCGCCGAGGGGTGTTGGGGTGTTCAGGATGGGTTTTGTTAGTTTACTAGCGGCATTGACAATGGTAAGCGGTGGAGGGCATAGGTGGGGGAAGGAGACGGTGGGAGAGTTCGGGAGGAAAATGCGGGGTAAATTGTTCGAGAGTTTGGAGGAGTCAGTGGAGGGGTATTCGGATGCCACCGATCTAGCTCTCATGGGGCTACAGGCCTCGACATTTAAGGCCAAGACGATAGGGCTCATCTCGAGGATTTTCTCCTCTCATCAGGCATATTTTAAAATTTTTGATTTAAATTTAGAAAATAAAACCAAACTCTTTCTCAGTAATTCAAAATTTCATAAGATTTTATTGAGGTATTTTGAGAATTTAATTTCACATTACCGATAATCTGATTGTCATACCAAATATGTCAATTAAGATTCCTAATAATTTTACTGCAACATTACCGGCATATACCAAACATAGTAATTAACATTATTGACAATTTAATGATGGCAATCTATCTTGAAGACAATCCACATTATCTTTCAAGATTGCCTGACGATACACCAAATGCAATCTTATTGTTAACCGATAGTACCATTGACATCCATCCTGTCTACTCAGGTCAAGCAAGAAATAAGCACAGCTCCAAGCTCTAAGAGAGATGCCAGACTAGCTTTTTATTGTAGCCAGAGCACAACTAGTGTAAATATGTAACTTGATAGGCCAATATATATCCACTTGTCCTTGTTTTCATGCACAACAACAGGATGTCTGTATTACGTACCACATATGATCATCCACATCTAAAAGAAGAAGATGATATATTGTCACAACATTAAAATGCATGGATGGTTCTTACTTTAAAAACCTTGTGTATTCTTGCAAGCAAGTCTGCCATCCTTTCAGTTGAGCTGTGAGCATAGACCCAACCATCATATACACTTCATGATTGATAGATGACACTCACAATCCCAACTGGTCATTTTTGTGAAATAATGAGAAGAGTGATGGAAGAGAAACAAAAAATGTTTTGCATGTGTATCATTTTATGCTACAACAATTTGTTATGAAGGGGTTGTTGTTGCAAGCCATGCTCCCTCCTTTCATGTTAAGGAGTAGTTACCACCATTGCCATCATGGAGGAGTGCACGCTCCGGAGGTCGATCCAGGCTGCTAAAGCAAAAGGAGGAAAGAGATTTGTTAAAAAAAGGTCAGTCTATATTGCTTGATGTAAAATCCGAAAATGATTCTTCAGTTCTACCCATATTATCCAAATTGCATTAGCTTCTGTCAGATCTTTAAAGCAACAGATACGTGCCATTTTAGACATGGAGAAGAGAAATCTGCATTGCTTTTTGTTTTTTGAAATGGAGAAAAAATCTGCATTGCTTCAGTGTTTCATCGCTTCCCTTCCAGTTGGAAAATACTAATAGTCCAAAGTCAGGAAACCGAAATATTTTCCATGAATGAGGTTAACTATGAGCCTAACCTTTAATTTTTTTTTTTTTTTTTTTAAATCCAGGTGTTTTTTCCACCAGTAAACTTTTGTCATGCAGGATGGGTTGGGCATGTAAGGTCAAGAATTTGTGAAGACCTAAAATAAAATAGTAAAGGTGGAAGTTGTGAAGAAAGATGTGAACTACAGCGGTGGAATTCAGCCCTTTCCTCAAGTTTATTGCTAAAACATGGATATAGGGTTGTCAGTTATGGCTGACATATTGGTCAATTGTGACTCCACACAATTTCATTTCCTTATACATGAAGCACCCTTGAGTTATGATCTAATTGTTAACTAAACATTGGATCTTAAAAGCTTAAGCTATTAGGGAAAGGGTCAACAATGTATATGAAACCTTAATACCCCTCTCACGTGCAGCCTGACCACATACATGAAGGCATGAACAAGTCAAGAATAACTTAATATAAGAACAAGTCAAGGAACGACTCCACAAGGAACCAGTGGAGAGAATGAAAGACTCAAGAAAATAAATAGACGAAATAAGCTTGAATAGGGATTTGAACCCATGATCTTTGGCTCTAATACCATGTTAACCAACCACTGGAACCCAAAAGCTTAGGCTTTTGGCTTGAATTGTTAACACCGTACTGGAGGTTAAGCTCCAATACCATGAACTTAGCTGTCCATTTGGCTCGATCTTCCCCTTGTTCTCATGTCACCCTTTTTCAGATTTTGTTTTGCAGCTTCTCTAGAGCGAGGGTATGTTGAAGAGTGGGATAGCCCCACTCAGATAGGCAAGGGAGTTTAGATAGCCTTAAAACACATATGGGCCCATCCTCCTATCAGGTTAAGCTTTTGGGTGGATTGCTAACACCGACAACCACACTCTTGTAGGAAACTGATGTTCGATATCCATGCTTCCATCTGGAACATAAAAGCTACTAAAGGTGTTCAAGCACTTTGCAAGTATAAAAGACACAAGAAGAGACAATGATCTGATTACCAAGAACTATCAGAAGACACAAAGTTTTACAATATCCAGTTGTTTCCATCACCTGGGCTTGTTCATTTTATTGGATCATTTCCCTATGTAGCCTCAATAGAACCAGCAACAGATGAGACAAAAGAAGGACTATTTGCAGGGTGGAAAGAGGCTGAAAGGGAAGCAATTGATATAAATATACGGAAGTCTCTCTCTCTCTCTCACACACACACACTAGAGATGGCATTATCAAAGCCAGGGCTTCTTTTCTATATAGTTACATATTATTTTGCCATCATCATGTAACATGTCGGGAAAACAATGACGACCACATGCCTCTAAGAAAGAAGAGTAGAGAGAGAGAGAGAGAGAGAGAGAGAGAGCTAAATGAATAAAGCAATGCAAATATGTTTATATGAAGTTTTGTGTGAAGAGATACAGAAGCTATTGTTCCTACATCAATCTTGTTGAACAAAGATGAAATCCATGTTTCCAGTCATAGCATCTACTAGATTACTAGTGAGACAAAGCTGAGCAGTAACTTAACCAGTAGCAATAAATAGGATGAATCCTTCATTCTGTTAGATTTTATTATCGAAGATCTTATCTTCTTTCGAATCTACGTATCGAGGTTAGGAGTTCAAAACTCAGAACAGAACAGGTGATCTTACCGCACAAGCATGGACATCGTCACATCCACACAGCAACCTCCCATTAAGCATGTCTGTTGCTTGAAATGCTCCTCCTCCTTCGCTTCTCTGAAATCAGTGCAATTTAAATCCTCAGGATTCTTTGTAATCTCCTCTGAATATAATCAAATTCCCATGACATTACTAGAAGTACTCAATATGAATAAGACAGTGAAGTAAAGGGAATCAAAACCAAAGCTTGAGAGAATTTTCTGATTTAAACTTCTGAATAAACCTATCAAAATCTTGTTCCTTTATGATTGATAAAGAGAACATTCAAATGTTATGTTCCACACAATTACTGAAACAAAGGATAAAACTTGGACAGCAGTATTTTATACAAATCTTGCCATTTTTATGTGAATAATATTGCAAACACTGCAGCAACCCACACATCTAACTTGCAAGCACGCCTTTAATGAAACTTGATTTGCAGGGTCATGGCTTCATGAACTCTCAGTAGTCCTACAATTAAACAGTAGCATGAATGCATTCATGTATGTACCTTGTAGTAATCAACAGCCACAAAGTTGGCCCATCTGTTGGCAGCTGCATTATAGCATGTATTGAGCATGCCTATGAGGTCTGCTGAATTCTGTACACATGCTGTTAACTTCACTGGTATAGACGGAAAATAGTTAACCAGAACGAGTGACTTGCTCATGTCATTAAGCGGAGCAGATTCTGCACGATTAAAGCAGTTCCCAGCTTTCATTCCACCATCACCGTCTACATAATCATATTATAAAATTTAGTTGAGGTACCTCCAAATGAGTGTTGCAAAACACTAGAAATGGTATAATTCAAAAGAATTAGGAGTAATAACATTAGCAACATTGCACTCAAAAGTATCTGAAACTTCAGAAAACAATTGACAGGCTCCTGTTATCATCAAGGTTTTACAAATTTTAACATAATCTAAAAAGCAGACTTATTTGTCATAAGGGTTCAAGAGTAGTTACATGCAGGAATAAGAAAAGGTTTGGATGTGTTGGGGAATACCGACCGACCCTGCTCATGCCGACTTATAATCGGGCATACCGACCGACCGACCGATCGCCGGGTGCCGTTACCGACCGATCGACGGCCGTCTGCCGACCGAGGATATGTCGGTCGGGCAGACCTTTTCCGCCCTCCTGACCGACTGCACCAGGGGGTCCGATGCCCAACTCCCGCGACGTGCCCGACTGACCGTCGGAGGGGTCCGAATCTCCACCCGACGCCCCTCAGCTGGCTACCGACCTAAGGTCAGTCGACTCCTCCAATCGCCATACTACTGCCAAAGACTATCAGTCCTGACAACAGCATGTGGCACTGCCGCCTAGGGGCATTATCCCACCTAAGGCGTGGGTCAACCCTAGCGATTTGACAGCCCCACGGCGATGTGACACCTTCACGGCGACTCTGACAGTCTACAGTGAATTGACAATTCTTCAATTGTCCGCGCCATTAATGACAGCGCCATACCACGCTCCACTATATATATCGGGGAAGGCAACAGTGCTAGAGATCTCTTCGAAACTCTTGGGCCTGCCGCCTCTCTCTCCCTCTTTCCCTCTCTCATTAAGCTCCTTGTTTTCTTTTCACTGTTGCCTAGTCTCCTCTCTGACTTGACCGTCAGAGGGTCCCCACCGGAGCCGCCTCCGGTCAGTGCGGACTTCTTTTGCAGGCGTTCGTTCCCGGCGACCAGGCGACGAGGGGATTGGCCGCAACAGATTGGCGCACCAGGAAGGGGGTAGCGTAACGGTACCTTATCCCCACGAAATTCGAGATGACAAAGACGAGAGCTCAGCGATCGAGGGTCACTGGATCGGCGAGGCGCTCTTCCCGTCGGGAAGAGGCCTCTTCTCCACCCTCCGCGGCGGAACCCAGCTCTCCACACCCCGCGGTGATCACGGAGGCGCAAATCGCAGCGATCGTGCGGCAGAGGACCGTGCTGACGGACGCGGTCAAAAGCCTCCAGCAACAGCCGGTCCAGCTACCGCCATCACCGGCCGGACAGCCGGTGGCACGTCCGATGCCCTCCAGGAGCAGCCGCCGGCGCCCGCGTCGATCTCCGTCGCCTCTGCAGGAGCGCCTACCACAGCGCTCCCACCAAGAGGAGGGGCGGCCGCGGCGCGACGCCCACCGGTCCCGACGGCATTCTCCCTCCCAGCTAGAACGAGCAAGGAAGGAGAAACGCCCACGAACGCCGTCCGCCTCTCTCTCGAACTCTTCCGGAGACTCCACTCCTGGGGTCTCCCAGCACCGACGGACGGACGACTACGAACGCATATTCGAGAAAATCGACCGTCGACTCGCACAGCTGCAGGTGGACGGGCAGAAGTCTTTAAACGACGTCAACTTCCAGACCGCCCAACCTCTCTCCCGACTCATCCTCGACGAACCGATCCCCGATCGGTTCAAGATGCCGCATGGGGAGCCTTACGACGGCTCCACCGACCCAATCGACCACCTGGAGAGCTATAAAGTCCTCATGACGATTCAAGGGGCAACCGACGCTCTCTTTTGCATCGGCTTCTCCGCCACGCTCCGCAAAGCTGCCAGGGCCTGGTACTCCGGTCTTCGATCGGGAAGTATCCACTCCTTCGGGCAGCTCGAGCATTCTTTCGTGGCTCACTTCAACACCAGCCGGAAGCCGCCGCGAACGTCGGACAGCCTTTTCTCCCTCAAACAGGGAGAAAACGAGACGCTCCGATACTTCGTGATGCGGTTCAACGCGGCCACGCTTGAGGTCCGGGACCTCAACGAAGACATGACTATCTCGGCCATGAAACGGAGGCTGAGGGCGTCCCGGTTCACCTACTCCCTGGACAAAACCCTCCCCCGAACATACGCCGAACTGCTGGAGCGCGCGCACAAGTACATGCGCGCGGACGAAGGAGCTTCCGACCGGCGCCTGACTTAAGGCACGGGCCGAAAAGAAAAATGGAAGAAAGGTCGGGCCCATGCTGAACCCAGCAGGCCCTCCACCGATAGACGGATCTTGCCCCGACGACGGAGTCCGAGACCGACGCATCGCAGGTATGACTCCTACACCCCTCTCCCCGCTCCTCGTGCGCAGATCCTGATAGAGATCGAAGGAGCGGAGAATCTACGACGGCCTCGGCCTCTGAAGGCAAAAGGCCCCGACCAACATGGCTCGATCGTCGATCGCCGAATCAACGGCTCGATCACCGATCGCCGAACCGACGGCCTCGGCCTCTGAAGGCAAAAGGCCCTGACCAACACGGTCGATCGTCGATCGCCGAATCAACGGCTCGATCATCGATCGCCAAACCGACGGCCTCGGTCTCTGAAGGCAAAAGGCTCCGACCAACACGGTCGATCGTCGATCGCCGAATCAACGGCTCGATCACCGATCGCCGAATCGACGGCCTCGGCCTCTGAAGGCAAAAGGCCCCGACCAACACGGCCAATCGTCGATCGCCGAATCAACGGCTCGATCATCGATCGCCGAACCGACAGCCTCGGCCTCTGAAGGCAAAAGGCCCCGACCAACACGGTCGATCGTCGATCACCGAATCAATGGCTCGATCATCGATCGCCGAACCGACGGCCTCCGCCTCTGAAGGCAAAAGGGCTTCGACCAATGCGGCTGGCTAACTTGCCAACTTAGCTTCGACCAAAGAAAGGCAAAATGCCTGCGCGACCACCCTCGCGACTTACCGACCGAGCTACGGCCGATCGAAGGATATTCGGCTTGCCACCGTCTATCACACGACACAACTACTGTCGCATTCATGACTCACCGATCGAGCTACGGCCGGCCGGAAGATATTCGGCTTACCACCGTATATCATGTGGCGCAGTGTAAATACCCGACACAAGGGTATCGGGATTCGACTTATCATCGCTCCCCCGACTAAACGCGCCGGACGACATCTGACTGAACGCGTCGGAAGAGACCCGACTGCCAAGTCTTATCCGGCGGTCGGTCGGCTTTCGACTCAACGAACACGCCCGACTCACTACCGGGCGAAGGATGCCCGACTCACAACCGGACGAAGGACGCCCGACTTAGGCCCTCGACCATCGAAAGGCCGATCCAAAGTCGGGACTTGTTCTACCTTCGTGGCGGCACGAATTACCGAACATCCTAACTGATCTATATGGGTTAGCAACTCACGTGTTCAAATGCATTCCACAACACATGGAAAAAGGAAAGACATGCAGAAGAAAAAAGTTCAAGTCCAAAAAACTTTGACTTTGATTTCATTGAAGATCAGAATAAGCTTATAAAGTTGGGCCAAAGCCCGAGTACAAGCCGGAGCAAAAGGAAAAATAAAAACAGAAAACCGACTAGTCCTCGGAGTCGGCCTCCTCCACTGGATAACGGCGAGGGATGGTCGGCGAACTCGCTCTGGCTTTAGCAGTCGGGGCCGCCTGATCTTCGGTAGCTCGCTCTGCGTCTTCTTCGGCTTCCGCCCCGGTGGTGAGGCCTTCCGATGCTGGGTCGGCCGTCTCCTCCGCAGCTGGGGCCTCCGACTCTGGCAGAACAATGCTGCTGAGATCAAGCTCCAGGTACAGGCTTCGAACGGCTTTCCGAGCGTCCTGGTACCCGACCCGGTACGAGAGGAAGCCGCTCTCCAAAAGCTCTTCTCGATACTCTTTCGAGTCACGGAATCTCCAACGGACCCGTCCCAATGGCCGCACGCCATGTGGCGCAGAGGCCGTGACGTTTCGTATCCCCGAAGGGACGGCGGGAACGACGGTTTCCCTTCCCGATGGGACGAGACGTCTGGCGCCGACGGGACGAGACGTCTGGCGCCGACGGGACGAGACGTCTGACACCAACAGGACGTCTGACGCCGACAGGACGTCCGACACCGACATGACACCAGGCGCCGACGAAACGTCTGACACCGACTGGACATCTGACGCCAGCGAATTGCCCGGCATTCATGAGACGCCTGACATCATATCAACCCACGGTACGGTCGAAACTTGATACACAGAGGATCCACTCCTTTTCGCCCGGCGCTACTGCCCAAACGAAGACATCGGCCAGCATGCCGTCCGACTCAGGAGTGGAGGGGGGCAACTGTTGGGGAATACCGACGGACCCCGCTCATGCCGACTTATAATCGGGCATACCGACCGACCGACCGATCGCCGAGTGCCGTTACCGACCGATCGACGGCCGTCTGCCGACCGAGGATATGTCGGTCGGGCAGACCTTTTCCGCCCTCCTGACCGACTGCACCAGGGGGTCCGATGCCCGACTCCCGCGACGTGCCCGACTGACTGTCGGAGGGGTCCGAATCTCCACCCAACGCTCCTCAGCTGGCCACCGACCTAAGGTCGGTCGACTCCTCCAATCGCCGTACTACTGCCAGAGACTGTCAGTCCTGACAACAGCATGCGGCACTGCCGCCTAGGGGCATTATCCCACCTAAGGCGTGGGTCAACCCTAGTGATTTGACAGCCCCACGGCGATGTGACACCTTCACGGTGACTCTGATAGTCTACAGTAAATTGACAATTCTTCAATTGTCCGCGCCATTAATGACGGCGTCATACCACGCTCCACTATATATATCGGGGAAGGCAATAGTGCTAGAGGTCTCTTCGAAACTCTTGGGCCTGCCGCCTCTCTCTCCCTCTTTCCCTCTCTCGTTGAGCTCCTTGTTTTCTTTTCACTATTGCCTAGTCTCCTCTCTGACTTGACCGTCGGAGGGTCCCCGCCGGAGCCGCCTCCGGTCAGTGCGGACTTCTTTTGCAGGCGCTCGTTCTCGGCGACCAGACGACGAGGGGATTGGCCGCAACAGGATGCATTTCCTGTGACAATGTAAGATTCAGTTGGCAATTCTGTAACTTCACAGAAATCCACCTTTATATATCTCTTAAATTTTCCTCCCCCTTTATATTCCTACATAAAGGTCATGTTAACATTCCTAAAATTATTATGTAGGTATGAATCATAATTTGGTACGGCAAGTTATTCTGCATCACTGATACCACTACTATTCAAGCAATGCTTTTTATTTAAAATAAAGACTTGTATCTTACATTGGTTTTCAACCATGAAGTTCCACTGGTAGGCTATCCCTTCTGATTCTTGTTTGGATTCGACAGAAGTGAAGACAATGAGACGTTGGTTGCTTGCTACCATGTTGCTAACCAAAGGCCAGTCCTGGCCAATCTGGGGCATTCTTGAAACTGGAAACCAATACTTCAACAAACCCGAATCATTGAAGACTTTTGTTAATCCATTTGGAGCTTTAACATAATCTTCTAAGATTAGAGTGACAATCTCAGATGGATTTGCTGACAAAAAGGCTTCAATCTCCTTCATCGTATCTATTGCTGGTTCCTACAACTATAAATTGCTTAGTCACATTATACATGTATAAATATGATATAAGCATACGTCAATTTAATAAGCTAATGAGCCATGCTACGAAATTAGAGAAGAAGTGTGGAATCAAAATTGAACAAGTGAAAACAGTCCAAGTTCTCCCATCTCTTGAGGTTAATAGAAGACTAAATTATCCAGGAATACCTTAACTAAAATCCCTTTATGATTCAAACTGAACATGATTTTCCATGCATAGATTTAGTATCAGTGAATTAAAAATCTATAAGCTTCCTGGTAGTTCATGAAAAAGACTGATGCACAAGTATACTCACAAATGCGGTAAAATCGTTGCACTTTCCTCCATTTGAATGGCACAACCATACATCATCATCAAAGTCATATGTGTCCAACATTAAGGCTCGAACACCATTCTGCAAATTAAAGAGATTAAACTTCAGTAAGTTAAGAAAGCATAAGCTACTAATCAAAATAAAACTAAATGATAAGCTTTTGGATACACTTTTAAGGATGAGTTCTACATTTAACTGTTGAGTCACAGAGTCCTCTTGGTTATCAAATGTAACACGTGGAACTCCAGTGTGAGATGGTTCCCCTTCGATTGCATAAGAGTTGTGTGTAGTGAGATAAGCATACTTATTGAAAGGCAACGAATTGTTCTGCATAAAATAAAGAACCAAAAATTGAATTTTTTTCTTTGTTAGCATACAGAAGAGTTTCACAAAGTTATAGAAAATTTTTAATTAGCAAGAAACAAAGATGACATATTTTGCATGATATGTTGTAATGAAGGATCCCAAATATTTGATGACAAAGATATGTAATATGATATTACTGCTATGGCAAATGGAAAGACAAGAATCTAGTTAATTTACTCGGGATGGAATCATGCTGTAGTATGCCTAAAGTGTCGCAAAATGGTACACTGGATGCAAAGTTGCAATATAGTAATTTAAACAACATATTAAGTGGATGACAACTATATAATCAAAATCCACATTTTGATTGACGTAAGCCAAATGGATGTTTCACCATTCTGATCAAAATGGCAAATAATATTGCGAGATAGAAAAATGAAGCACTGCAAATACATTGAGTCATTATGTAAGGCATTGGTGCATAAAATCATGAAGCAAATATTGCAGACTGCAAAATAATAGGTGATTTTCTTAAAGTGAAATTAGTCTAATATTTCTTTGCCCTTACATTAACAAAAAAATGCAGAAACAGGATTCCAATGTTCTATGCAATAACCACCAGGCTTGTCAAAATAGATGGTAGTGTCCATTAGAGACAATCCAAGATTTTGAAATGAGGTGTCATAGGTTGGCATGTGGTGCTTAACTGGCCTGGGCCTTTGTTGCTCAGAAAATAGAATATGTTGTGACGGTGGCTGCACAGCAGAGGTTGATTTTGTCATACGAATGTTAAAGTAGTCAAGTTTTAGCAAGCTTAAATCAATTTAAAAAATAACAATTTTTTTTTAAAAAAATTGTACCTAATACAAAATGTCGGCCTCAGATTAAAGACTTCAATAACAAGACGGATTTGTTCCGTCTTCCCAAGTCCTTAGAATGAGCAAGGAAACATAAATCACAGAATCTTACAATTAAATCTATGGATGCGCATACAGAACTAGAGTTAATAGGAGGCTTTTAACCCACCTGAGTGGATGTGTTTTGCAACAAAATGGTCTAGTCTATCCAAATAGTAAAGTTTAGGATTTTCCTTGCAGACAGAGAATTGAGGCACCTAGAAGAAAGGCATTTTGATATTGCCAACTAAATGTTTGAACAGAGCCGAATTAATTGATGTATCATGAGAATTTTCCGAACAAAGTTGATGTACAGTGAGAAAATTGTTGAATCTCTTGGCTAAGCATAACAAAATTTTTTTATGCTCACATCTTGCTACCTTTCCCAGATTATTCTGCATAGCAAACATGCAGGGGACAAGTATTTATCAGCATCCATGCTACTGATAGCAAACTGATATTATAAAGGTCTTGGTCATTGAATTTTTATTCTATTCTTGCAAAATAAAAAACAAAGTTTGAACTGATTCAGGACGACTTCTCTAAATTCATAATGCCAAAAGGAAATCGATCTACTGAAATTGTCAATATAAACTGATAAAGTAAATTTTTCATACTTAACCTTTTTTCCTAATATAAGAAGACTTTATCTAATTCAAATCCCATTTATTATGCAAGAGATAAATCTTATATGAGGGAAAAAGAGAAGAAAGAGGCAACTCCATTTCAGAAAAAGAATCAAGCTAGAAAGGAATAATGCAAATTAAGTTCGCAGAAATCGAAGAAAACTACCACTAGCTTAAATTGGTCGGAGATCGTCGACCGAACACATCTCGAACCCAAGAACCCAAGTGGACAGGAGAAGCAATACAACCCAGATTCGCAATCACCATCCGACGAGCACTCATCAAGAAGCTACAAAATGGCATTTCTTCATATTATATAATGTGGGCATTAACTTCAGTTCTAATGATACGGTACTAGAATTGAACTAGATTAAAAATATAAGAACAAGAAGTTACCCTGCAATTTCCATTGGAACAAGCAGTTGAAACACTTAAAAAAGCCAAACAGACCACTACAAGCAAAATTTTCAGAGGGTCCATTTGGCAAAAATGGGACTGTCTCATGGCTTTCAGAAGAAAGATGAAGGGAAGACAGAGAAACAGAGGTAGCCCTTAAAAAGAAAACAAGTCAACGCAGAAAATGTTTGGTAATGTGAAAAGAGAAAGATAGGACGGAGTCTTCTGCAACGTACCTGAGAAGCTAAAGCCCATCGTTTTCATGGATCATTACAAGGCAATTAACGTGGCGTGCCATTACGTTACTACTGATCACCGTGTCATGGCTTTAATACCAGGTCTAGATAATATTTTACGAGCAAGTCCCTCCAAACACTTTTTGTTGCCATATGAGGCACCAACCTGTAACAGAGCATGGACAAGATAGTATGCCAAGATTATCTTTTGTCCGGTGAAAGAAATTTCTTTTTGTTTTCTGTTTTTCTTTTCTTTTGGAGTGAAAAAAAATCATGACATAGTTTTGTGATTTCCAATCACGCCTATATTTATTTATGAAAAAATGATGTCTCCAAGCACCAAGTTACATGTGAAGAACGGAGAGGGCACGTTACAGGTGATACGTGACAGGTGGCCTCATCATGCATGCATAGAAGAAGAGAAAAAAATACAGTTATCTTGCAAGAAAAACCGGTTCTTCTTCTCATAAATTCATATGAAAAGGACGAGAACGATAGCAAAAATCATGATGCGTGACAAGTTTAAATATCATGGATATGGCGAACAAAATTAGGAGCCGACTCAGTCTAGCGGATTCCGGATGACCAAAACGGCGGTGGCATATAAGCAAAAGAGCGGGGAGATAAAACAGCAGGGATGAAAATGGTACGGATATTATCTGTCCACATTCATTTTCATATCCAAATCAAAATTCAGACAAAAATTTAAGAATTCGACTAATATTCATATTTATATTTAAATAAATTAAAAAAAATAAATATAAATATAGATAGACAATCATCCGATTTATATCCAAATATCCAAATCTATATGCAATCTTGTATAATTTTATGTAGTATTTATTAATTTTTAAAATATATATATACAATCAGATAAATATGTAATTAATTTAATTTATTATATATTTAATAATATTTTTGATTTTATAATCATAAAATTTAATTATCTAAATTATATCCGTAAATATATCTATACTTTCAGTATCCAAATTGTATCCTTATCCATTTAAAATAAATATGGATATGAATTTTTCTATCCGAATAATATCTATATTTATATTTATATTTATTAAATAAAATAAATATGGATATGAATATATTAATATCCGATCCGATTTCAGCTCAAAAAAAAAATAAAATAAAATAAAAAGGAACGAGTCCGAAAGTCATACGCAAACCTAATGTGGGTTGATGGAGGTCCGAGCAATATTTTCTCGGCAAACCGTCGAACAGTTGGTGGGCGTTGAGCCTACGAAACATCGAGGCCTCCTTTTGCGCGTCCCAGAGGCCGTTCCAATGGGATCGATGTGGTGAAGGCGGCGGCGGCTACCGTGTCCATTCACCGGTTGGTTCACCGGTCTTACGTGGCATCCGTCGATGGGGCCTCGACTCCCGAGTACGATCAGCCAACTGCCACATTGAACTAATTGCGTTATTGGAATGACGTAATTAGTTCAAACTTCTCCTCCTATGGTAAAAACCCTTAATTGGTATTTATAATTCTAAACAGATTGGACGTCTGGGCTGAAAATTGGAGTTGAGGAATTCTTTGTGCACCGCGGGCCGTGCAGAAATATGCGCATCGCCTGGTTGATTTACGCACAAAAATAAGATATGAAATATAAAAAAAATTTATCGATCCATATAAAAATCAATCATCGTGAGCGATGCGCACGATTGACCATCGTGGATGGCACACAAAGAATTTCATATTATTTGGTTCGAAGCTTGAATCTTATATTTATGAGCTGTGAGCCTGTTTTGCTGAAATATGATCTGTATAAGATTAAGAAGCAATCCTTATTTATCATAAAAAAAAAAAAGCTTGGATTTTAGATTGGCTGAACTAATTGCGGGATCTAAAATCTCATAATTAGTTCAACTCTTTCTTTTATTTTTTTCTCAAAAAAATCTTATAATTAAATTATATATAGATTAGAGATCAAAATCTAAATTTAAGATATATTTAGTTGAGAGGAGTTGAGCTCTGAAATTAAAATGGGAATAAGTGTTTGATTGAAGGAGTCTCATTCCTCTTTCAATTTTGAAGGAGAATAAGAATGCTTCAATGTCCCAAAATTTAATCTCAATCTCTCCTGACATTCAAATGTCATTTTAATTTCAATTTCAATTTCAAATACGAACAAAATGTATAAGAGAATATATCTATTTTCATTCTCAATCCAATTATTTCGATTATGATTTTGGTCACAAACTGAATATATCTTTAGAATTTTCAGATTATTTAAACTAATTATGAGGATCCAAAGTCCCTTAATTTATTCAAGCTAATTCTCCTCGTTTCTTTATAAGCACCATCACCAATATTGATAATTATAAACAGATTAGAAGCCTTTGGATAATTTAAAAAAATCCATCGATGGACTTGTAAATAATGAGAAATGCCTATAAATAGTTCAAATGTATGTATTATGGTCATTTCAAAAGTATTTTTTTTCATTCTTGAAGCAAAATCAACTTTAACTTGCCCCACGATCAGCTGGGAGTCGGAGAAGACTCTGAGGCTATCGATCCCAAGCTCCTTCACTACTCTCAAGCCAGCGAGGAGCGCTTCGTACTCGACTTGATTATTGGAGGCTTTAAAGTCAAACCGGAGGGCATACTCGGTAACCACTCCCTTTGAGTTGGTGAGTAGGAACCCGGCCCCGCTCCCTCGAGCGTTGGAAGCTCCGTCGATGTGCAACACCCAGGTAGACCTGGGGTCAGGTTCGGAGATTGCAACTTCTCCAGGGCTCCCGCCTTCCGATTCTTGGTCGGTCGTCGAGCACTCCGCAATAAAGTCAGCCAAGACCTAAGCTTTCAAGGCTGGTCGTGGTCGGTACTGAATGTCGAACTCACTTAGCTTCATCGCCCATTTCGCCAGTCGCCCTGATGTGTCGGGGTGGCGCAAGATCGCCCTCAGGGGCTGGTCGGTGAGAACCACAATAGCGTGCGCTTGAAAATACGGACGGAGTCGTTGTGCAGACACGATCAAGGTGGATATCATTTTCTCCACGATCAACTGGGAGTCGGAGAAGACTCTGAGGCTGTCGATCAGCTGGGAGTCACCTTTAACTTGCCCCACGATCAGCTAGGAGTCGGAGAAGACTCTGAGGCTGTCGATCCCAAGCTCCTTCACTACTCTCAAGCCTCAAAGTCACCTTTAACTTGCCCCACGATCAGCTGGGAGTCGGAGAAGACTCTGAGGCTGTCGATCCCAAGCTCCTTCACTACTCTCAAGCCAGTGAGGAGCGCTTCGTACTTGGCTTGATTATTGGAGGCTTTAAAGTCGAACCGAAGGGCGTACTCGGTAACCACTCCCTCTAAGTTGGTGAGCAGGAACTCAGCCCCACTCCCTCGAGCGTTGGAAGCTCCGTCGATGTGCAACACCCAGGTAGACCTGGGGTCGGGTTTGGAGATTGCAACTTCTCCATGGCTCCCGCCTTCCGATTCTTGGTCGGTCGTCGGGCACTCCGCAATAAAGTCGGCCAAGACCTGAGCTTTCAAGACTGATCGTGGTCAGTACTGAATGTCGAACTCACTCAGCTTCATCGCCCATTTCACCAGTCGCCCTGATGTATCGAGGTGGCGCAAGATCGTCCTCAAGGGCTGGTCGGTGAGGACCACAATAGCGTGCGCTTGAAAATACGAACGGAGTCGTTGTGCAGACACGATCAAGGCGAATATCATTTTCTCCATCCTTGAATATCGGGCTTCAGCTTCGTGGAGCACTTTGCTGGTGTAATATATGGGTTGGTGAACTCGGCTCTCGTTCTCCCGGACAAGCACCGAGCTAACCGCCTCTGAGGAGGTTGCCAAATAGAGGTACAATATTTCTCCGACTACCGACTTTACAAGCAACGACGGGGAGGCCAGGTATCTTTTCAGATCCTCGAAGGCCTGCCGGCACTCGTCCGGCCAAGAGAAGTCCTTTGCTTGTCTCAAGGTCTTGAAGAACGGGAGGCATCTCTCTGTCGATCGAGATATGAATCGGCTGAGTGCGATGATCCTTCCGTTAAGCTGCTGGACCTCTTTCTTGGTGCCCGGATGCCGCATGTCGATGATTGCCTTTATCTTCTCAGGATTAGCCTCAATTCCTCATTGAGAAATGAGGAACCCGAGAAACTTTTTCGAAGTCACCCCGAAGGTGCACTTAGTCGGATTTAACCTCATCCGATGTCGTCGAAGAGTGCGAAAAGTTTCTTCGAGGTCTTGGACGTGGTCTGAGGTCTGCGCACTCTTTACCAGTATGTCGTCCATGTACACCTCCATGTTCGCCCGATTTGGTCCTTGAAGACCTTATTGACAAGTCGCTGGTAGGTGGCCCCGACATTCTTCAGTCCGAAGGACATTACCCTGTAGCAGTAAAGGCCCTTCGCGGTCACGAAGGCTGTGTGCTCCTCATCTTCAAGCGCCATCCGGATCTGATTGTATCCGGTGAAGGCGTCCATGAAGCTGAGCAGTCGATGTCTGGATGTGGCATCTACCAGCTGGTCGATTTGTTGGGAAATGTGTCCCAAAAAGCCAATCGTCAAGCTGTTGACGGTTGAGCAACCAAGTATTGTAATTGATTTGTTAATAAATAAAATATATTTGACATTTTCATCATAAGCTTTCATCTTCTAATGAACTCCGTTGTTATGATGAAGTCCTTAGGACTATTTAAGTTCGATAAAGAGAGGATTTATCGATTAGTCCTTAAAACTGTTCACGACCAAATGATAGGCTGTTAATAAGGACGACAGCTTCTATCAAGCATAGGTCGCTGTAGGCCATATGGGTTGGTTGTCCTCTTAACCAAGGAGTGTGGAGACACTGGTATGGCATACAGGTGAGATGTAAGGGTACATCGTCATTGAACGTGACCAACTCCAGAGCATTCTGCTGTCGAGAATGTCTCTGATGGGATATAGGTATAAGTGTCCCTTAGACTTGAGATCGCCTCAGTGACTTGCAAGCAACTCACTGTGCTTTGGTACTGGACTAACTGAATTTTTAATTCAGGGACGGAAGGCTTCTGGGCACAGTCAAGTACTTGCGAAGTCAGAGTGTGATCGAGATGGGATTGACCACTCCAAGAGTTGGAGAAGAATGAGTCGCTGTATTTCAATTTAGCAAAACCTTGGCCAGGGTAATCCATCAGATGGATTTGATATTTTGAAATACAATGTGGACAACCTGATCAGAGTTGACAGTTGAGCTCTGGGGTGTCCTATGATCATTTTGGTCAAGGGGATGAATTATATGAAAACTATATCCGCATGGGTTCTAAGGATGTTGTTCTACACATTCGACCTATCCGGACGTCGGGTACCATTGCTAGATGGTCACTTCGATTGGTATAGAAATTTGTTTCTATGCTACCGGCTTAGGTTCGGACCTATGAGGTCACACACATTAGAGTTCATGATCCGATCGGATGGTTGATCAACGATTAAGAATCATTATAGGGTTAAATAATCAATACGATTGACATTTAACCCAGTGCAAGTGTTGCAGGAGGATCGATTAGCAATTCGATTGCTAATTAGCTTAATTTGATTAAGCCAATGGGTTGAGATTAAGTCTAATTAAATATGATTTAATTAGATTTGGTTTGGGCTTGATTGGATCAAGTCCAATTGGTTTATTGGATAAGCCAAGTGCAAGGAAAGACTAGTCCTAGTTCAACTAAGACTTGGGTCAATCTAATTTCTAATTTGATTAGAAAATTAAATCAGATTTAAATCTAATTTAATCTGATTAAATTAGGTTCTTAATTAGGTTAAGACCTATTTTAATTGGGTTGATCTAATTTTGATTTGATTTGGTTTGGGAAACCAAATTAAAACAAGTTATGAGACAGAATCCTAGTAGGACTAGGATTCCACCTTGCACCACATAAACCTTCTCCACGCCCTCTCTCTTATTCAACGCCAATCTCCACTTATTTTGTGCGACAAAAGCCCTCTCCCAGATCTCTCCCACGTTCACAAAAGGTCTCCTCTCTTCTTTCTTACATGGAAGGTGATTTGGATCAAATCTAAAAGGAATAAGTTTGGATTTCGAATTCTATGAGATAGAGTTTTAGAAATCCAAAACTCTTTCAATTTTGCACCGAATTTATCCAAATTTTTTTTGGAATTTTTGTGGCTTTTAGGGTTTACATTGTGCACCCTTTTCTGTTGATCCATCCACGAAAATATGAAGGATGTGCTCAAGAGTTGGGCGTCCCTTTACTTGCCATGTTTGGATAAGCCTTGACTAGGTGTTTGACCTAGACAAGGACTCTATCATATCTCTCTATATAAGACGAGTTTATTCGTGAAATTTTAAGGGGAGATAGTTTTTTGAGAGGCCTTTCTGCCATCCAAAAATCAGAGAGAAATACCTTTGGGTCGTGGAGATATAAAAGACGCAAGTTTGGGCATTTAGAGAGAAAAACGTGAAGAAGAAGAGGGTCTTCTTCTAGGGTTTTTATTTTCATATCTTTCCTCCTTCCATCTTGAGTTTCCTGAGAGTGTCTCAGATCTGAAACTCCTCCTTCTACTTTCCATCTTTGGAAGAGTCCAAATCAAGAAGAAGAAGGCACCTGATCAACCATCAAAGAAGGATCAGCGCAGTACTAGCATACTGTGCTGATTTCCTGAAGCAGGACTTCTGATCGAGATTCGTGGGCTCGTGTGGACGACTCCTAGAGGCCGGATGCGTATGCGGCTTGCAACATCATCCTCAAGCCCAGATCAGCAAGGTTAGAACGTCTAACTTGCAAGGTAATAGATCTGATCTATTATTTAATACATACATTAGATGTAGTATAAAAACATGTTGATATGATCAACATGTAGTTCATGCTATATTTATATATTTTAATTTCTGATTTAATACCATGTAATAATCATGTAATAGGATCTTAGATCTAGGGATTTTCTGATCTTAGAAAATAAATTTTGATTTATTTTAGTCTTCCGCTGTATGATCTTGAAAAAGTTTCAAGATCTAACCCTCTTTTTCAAGATCTAACCCTGAAACCCTAGATCTGGTTCCTACACGATTTTCAAAAGTGGAAAGCTGTCCTTCAGGCAGGCACGATTTAAGTCGGTATAGTCAATGTAGATCCTCCACCTCCCGTTAGCCTTTTTTACCATGACAACATTGGCGAGCCAATCAGGGTACGTGGTTTCTCTGATGAAGCCCGCCTCGAGTAGCTTGTCCACTTCTTCGTCGATGGCCTTCTATCTTTCAGTAGCGAAAGACCGCTTCTTCTGCCTCACCGACCTCACTCCAGGGTTGATGTTGAGTCGATGAGTCATCATCTCCGAAGGGATGCCGGACATATCCACTGCCGACCAAGCGAATACGTCGGCATTGGCCTTCAGCAGCTCCACTAGCTGTCGCTGCTCAGGGTCAGATAATTGGGATCTGACTCAGACCACTCGATCGGGACCTTCTGCTATCGGGATGGAAACCAGCTGTTCGGCCGGTTCGCCCCATTCCTCTTCCCGCTGGTCCATCTTGTCGGCTGTCAGGGAGTCCTTTGCTTCGTTACTTCGAGCAGAGATCTAGAAGCATCGTCGAGCAAGTTGTTGATCCCCGCGCATCTCTCCGACTCTATTTTTGGTCGGAAACCGAACCAGCAGTTGGTAGGTCGAGACTATAGCTTTGAGGGTGTTTAGCTCAGGTCTTCCAAGTATGGCGTTGTAGGCCGAAGGTACTTGGACGACTGCAAAGGTTAGGTGAACGGTGCTTTATCGGGGTTCGGTTTCAGCTGTCACGGGAAGAGTAACTTCTCCTTCCACCGTGATGGCTTCCCCGGCGAAACCCACCAGGGGCGTGGAGACTTTTTCGAGCTGATCAGCCGACAGTCGCATTCGGGAGAAGGTCGAGTAAAACAAAACATTGATCGAACTTTCATTATCAACAAAGATCCTTCTTACATCATAATTCGCTATTGTTGCTGAGACAACAACAGCATCGTCATGGGGAGTTTGGATTCCCCGAGCGTCCTCATCTGTAAAAGTAATTACATCGTCTTGGTGTAGCTTCTTCGTCAGCTCCCCTTCAGCAGTCGTCCCCGGATCCAGTCGTTTGGAGATCATGTTAATGACCCCGGCCGTGGGCTGATTGTTCGTCGCCTCCTCAGTCGGTTGGGGTCGTCGGTCGGGGATGGATCAAGTCGGCAGTTTCTTTCGAAATTTTTTGAAATACCCTCGACGTATGAGGGCCTCGATTTCATCCTTGAGCTGGATGCACTACTCGGTGTTGTGGCCGTGGCCCCGATGAAATCGACAGTACTTTCGTCGGTCGAGGCCCTTTGCCTTCAAAGGCGGAGGCCGTCGCAGATACTCTTCCCCTTCGATCTCCATCAAAATCTGGACACGAGGAGCAGAGAGAGGAGTATAGGAGTCATACCTAGGACGCGTCGGCCTCGGACTCCACCATCGAGGTGATCTCGGGCTCCGTCGTTTGGGTGAGATATGTCTGTTGGTCGGGGGCTTGCTAGGCTCGGCGGGGGCCCGACCTTTCCTTCGCTTCTCCTTCGGACCCTTGGCTTCGGTCAGGCATCGATCGGAAGCTCCTTCGTCTGCACGCATGTATTTGTACGCGCGCTCTAGCAGTTCGACGTATGTCTGGGGGAGGGTCTTATCCAAAGAATATGTAAATCGGGACCCCCTTAGCCCCCTCTTCATGGCTGAGATAGCCATGTCCTCGTTGAGGTCCCGAACCTCGAGCGTAGCCGCGTTGAATCGCATCACGAAGTGTCGGAGCGTCTCATTTTCTCCCTGCTTGAGAGAAAAAAGACTGTCGGAGGTTCGTGGAGGCTTCCGGCTGGTGCTGAAATGGGCCACGAAAGCATGTTCGAGCTGCCCGAAGGAGTGGATGCTTCCTGAGCGGAGGTCGGAATACCAGGCCCTGGCGGCCTTGCGAAGTGTGGCGGGGAAGCCGATGCAGAGAAGGGCATCAGTCACCCCTTGGATCATCATGAGAGCCTTGTAGCTCTCCAGATGGTCAACTGGGTCGGTGGAGCCATCGTAGGGCTCCACATGAGGCATCTTGAGCCGACTAGGGATCGGCTCGTCGAGGATGAGTTGGGAGAGAGGTTGGACGGTCCGGAAGTCGACATCGTTCGAAGACTTCTGTCCGTCCATCTACAACTGGGCAAGCCGACGATCGATTTCTTCGAACCTGCACTCGTAGTCGTCAGCCCGTCGGTGCTGAGAGACCCCGAGGGTGGAGTCTCCCGACGAATCTGAGAGGGAGGCGGACGGTGTTCGCGGTCGCTTCTCCTTCCTTGCTCGTTCCAGCTGGGAAGGAGATGGTCGTCGGTTCCGATGGGCATCATGCTGTGTCCACCTTTTTCCCTCTCGGTTGGAGTGCCGTGACGGCTGCTCCTGAGGAGGGGACGTAGACCGACGCGGGCGTCGGCGACTGCTCCTGGAGGGCATCGGGTGTGCCGCCGGTTGCTCCGCCAGCGAGTGCGGCAACTGGGTTGGTTGTTGTTGAACGCTCTTGACCGCGTCCGTCAGCACGATTATCTGCCGCACGATCGCCGCGATCTGTGCCTCCGTGGTCACCACAGGATGCGGAGAGCTAGGTTCCGCCATGGAGGGTGGAGGAGAGATCTCTTTCCGACGGGAAGAGTGCCTTGCCGATCTGGTGGCCCTCGATCGCTGAATCCTGATTCTTGTCATTTCGAAAGGGTGTTTCGAGTTCTGTGGGAGTCGTGATCCCCGCTCCCCCTACCTGGCGCATCAAACCTGTTGCAGCCAATCCCCTCGTCGCCTGATCGCCTGGAACGAGCGCCTGCAAAAGAAGTCCGCACTGACCGGAGGTGACTCCGGCGGGGACCCTCCGACGGTCAAGTTAGAGAGGGACTAGGCAATAATAGAAAAGAATCAAGGAGCTCAGCGAGAGAGAAGGAGAGAGAGAACTAGGGTCTCGAAAGAACCTCTTCCAGCACTGTTGCCTTCTCCGTTTTATAGTAGAGCACGGCATGGCGCCGTCATTAATGGCACAGACAATGGGAGGAGTTGTTAAATCGTCGGAGGCTGTCAGAGTCGCCGCGGACTGCCAAGTCACCGTGGGCTTGTCACATCGCTGGGGTTAATCTATGTCCTTGGCAGGACAATGTCTCAGGGTGGCTATGCCGCACGCCTTTGTCAGGACGGCGGCCTTCAGTAGTCGTACGGCGTTTGAGGAAGCCGACCGACCATACGTCGGCATTTGGTTGTGGGATGTCGGGTGAAGACCCAGGGATCCTCCGACGGTCGGTCTGGTGCATTGCAAAAGTCAGAGAAGACACTGTCGTTCGGCCAGTCGGGGACGGAAAGGGTCTATCCGACCGACATACGTTCGGTCGGACAGTGTCGGCAATCGTCGTTCGGTGCGGTCGGTAGAGTCGAGTGCCGGCCAGATGGGCCCGATGATGAGTCGGTGTGAGAGGGACTGGCCAGTATATTTCAACAATATCCGATCCGATTTCAGCTCAATAAAATAGAAGAAAAAAAAAAACAAATAAAGAGGAACGAGTCCGAAGGTCATACGCAAACCTAATGTGGGTTGATGGAGGTCCGAGCAATATTTTCTCGGCAAACCGTCGAACAGTTGGTGGGCGTTGAGCCTACGAAACGTCGAGGCCTCCTTTTGCGCGTCGCAGAGGCCGTTCCAATGGGATCGATGTGGTGAAAGCGGCGGCGGCGGCTACCGTGTCCATTCACCGGTTGGTTCACCGGTCCTACGTGGCATCCGTCGATGGGGCCTCGACTCCCGAGTACGATCAGCCAACCGCCACATGGAACTAATGGCGCTATTGGAATGACGTAATTAGTTCAAACTTCTCCTCCTTTACGGTAAAAACCCTTAATTGGTATTTATAATTCTAAACAGATTGGACGTCTGGGCTGAAAATTGAAGTTCTCAAATTGTTTGACGAGGAATTCTTTGTGCACCGTGGACGGTGCAGAAATACGTGCATCACTGCAGTGATTGATTCATATATAAAAATAAAATATGATATATAAAAAAAAAATTTATCGATCCATACAAAAGTCAATCATCGTGACAGTGCGTACAGTTGATCATATGGCACACAAAGAATTTCATATTGTTTGGTTCGAAGCTTGAATCTTATATTTATGAGCTGTAAGCCTGTTTTGCTGAAAGAGATCGGGATAAGATTAAGGAGCAATCCTCATTTATCACAAAAAAAAAAAAAGCTTGGATTTTAGATTGGCTGAACTAACTGCGGGATCCAAAATCTCATAATTAGTTCAACTCTTTCTTCTATTTTTTTCTCAAAAAATTTTATAATTAAATTGTATATAGATTAGAGGTCAGAATCTAAATTTAGGATATGTTTAGTTGAGAGGAGTTGAGCTCTAAAATTAAAATGGGAATAAGTGTTTGATTGAAGGGAGTTTCGTTCCTCTTTCAATTTTGAGAGAGAATAAGAATGCTTCAATGTCCCAAAATTTAATCTCAACTTCTCCTGGCATTCAAATGTCATTTTAATTTCAATTTCATATTCAAATACGAACAAAATGTATGAGAGAATATATTCATTTTCATTCTCAATCCAATTATTTTGATTATGATTTCGGTCACAAACTAAATATATCTTTACAGTTTTCAGATTATTTGAACTAATTATGAGGATCCAAAGTCCCTTAATTTATTCAAACTAATTCTCCTCGTTTCTTTATAAGCACCATCACCAATATTGATAATTATAAACAGATTAGAAGCCTCTGGATAATTAAAAAAATCCATCGATGGACTTGTAAATAATGAGAAATGCCTATAAATAGTTCAAATGTATGTATTATGGTCATTTCAAAAGTACTTTTTTTCATTCTTGAAGCAAAATCAACTTCTTTAGATAGTTCAAGTGTATATATTATGGCCGATTCAAAGGTGCAATGGTGCATTTTGTTTCAATCTTGAAGCAAACTCAACTTCTTTTCTTGAAGGAAGCAGACCAATGCATCAAAGAAAGAAAAAGAGCCTCATGAAAGAAATTAATAATATATAAAAAAAATAATAGAGTTTAAGACCAATCTATTATTATCAATTATGGTGGCAGGCTACTATCACTTGACAATTTTGTTGTTTTCAATGTTTAAATTGGGCCAACGAATTTTGTTCTCCCTTTTGTTATTTCTAGTATCATTAGTCATTTTAAAGGAGAAGATGTGTTTCAATCGGAGGAAAGAAAAAATAACATACATTTTGATGCAACGATAAGGTTGCATCATTATGATCTAGAGATCACAGTTGAGAAATACAAATATAGCCTTACCATATGCAGAGGTAAGACTGTATACATCTAAATTTTTCTCCATCTTATAATAGCGAGAGCCTCATACACTAAGCTGCTCTGAATTGTTTCAAAGGGAGTCCGTTATTTGATCACAACATCTAATATAACACATGTTTCTCAAAAAACATCTAATATAACACATGTAAACTTTTTAGTACTTGAGATCAATCAGCATTGAGAAAGTAACATTCCATAATTTGGCATAAATGAGTTAAATCTTGTTCCATAAAATCCAGCAAACTATATATATAGCCTCTTTTATTCAACTTCCTGATCAATCCAGACTTTGAGCTCCTACCTTACAAGTAAACGTAATATAATATTTTTGGCTTGACACAAGTAAACATGATATATGTGCACGAGATGATTGCACCACCTCTATGACTTGGTATTATATCATTTGTTGCTTCTTGAGAAGAAATTTTCAATGGTAGGCATGATCTTTGGAGGACGCATGCTGAGGAACTTGCCGTGAGATTTGTTAATTCTGCAAAAGTTGGCAGAGGTTTGTCTTCTCAATGTCTTTTCTTATATGATACAATACTGCTCTTCTTTTTCAAAAAAAAAAAATAGATGCAATGATTTTATTTTCGCAAGCGAGCAAACAACCTTTTAACCTAATTAATGTGCCATTTCATTATGTGGGTTTGTATGCTTATTTCTTTTTCTTTATTTTTTTTCTAAGAAAACTTGGCTATGTTGGTTTTGTTCTGAAGTAAATTGAAATTCTTTTACACGTACCATATCATGGATCATGAATAGATGATCCCCTCCGGACTTTGGTAATCATTTGTTGTTACATCTCTGATCAACTGCATGCAAATATCTCGTCAACAAGTTTTGGATGGTGAACAAAACAATCATGAGCTTTGCAAAATAAGTTTGGCTAACGCTCTGTGAAGTTATAAGTTAAAATATTGGATAAAAATAAATCTTTAAGATATAATTTAGACTTTTCAAATTATAAGGTACAATTGTTATTTACCCCTATTCTTAAAAGGTTTTGTGTAATTTCCTCTTTACTTTGTTGTTCCTCAAGAGTTTTATTTAAGATTGCACTCAGTTAAGGACAGCAAGTATTCCTTACCAAAAACAGGACAGCAAGTAGAACAACTTCTGGTACAGCAAGCTGCATTCCATCTGTCTTTGCTGAGGAAACTAGCAATTGGGAGTACAATATTGTTACTAGTTTGTTTTGGCGTGGAAAGCCATGGTTTTCAGAGGACGATATTGCTTTGTTTTCGTGTATACGCCAAGGAAATGATTTGAGTGAGCATGTAAAATAATCATATGCAAATTCATATGGATAAATGACCGACTTTGTATTTAGATAATTTTTTGAGCATGATTAGCCTGCTATTTGATCCTGGGTGGACTGAAGAAGCTTCTAAAGCCTCTCTCTGTGTGATAACCTAATTTTTTTTTTTTGCCGAATGAATCTTAAAGCAGCTAAAAAAAAATTTAAAGAAAAAAGAGTCCAAAATGATGACTTCCGATGGGAGTCTTCTTCTTCCTCAAATTCGGCTAAGAACTGAACTCCTAAGGCTATCAAAATCTTAAGAATCCCTCTATAAAATCCTCTCATCCCCCCTTAAGCTATCCAAGATGATCATCGGCCTTCCTCCCTCTCCTCTCTCCTTGGTTTCTCCCATTGAAGCCGTGGATACTCTTATCGAGCCCGCTGGAAATCAGAGGCGAAGATCCATAACCAAGGTAAAAACCCTGACCCTTCTTCCTCTCTTCCTTCTCCTTCTTCCCATGCCATTGCGCATGACTGTCAACCATCAAAATCGCCAGAACAGCCACCAAAATAGATGCCCTATTTTTTTCCTATTTGGCCGAGAATTTTATTCCTTTTTCCAACCACCGACATTGCCGTCCATAGTGCCGCACCCATGTATCATGATCCTTGACATTCCTACCATCTATTATCGAGGTCATGACCATCGATGATCGGCCAATAACTGAAAAAATGAAAATGAAAGGGACAGATCCTCTATTTTTTGGATGTGCCCCATGATTCCTGCTGTTCGGCCCTTGCCGCCAATCGTTTCCCACTCCACCACCATCAGCTGCTTGCGGCCACCGTCCCCCATCGATCTGCCGACCAAGCACCCCTACCCCTTTCCTCTTCTACTCGGTCAAGAAAAGAAGAAGAGAAAAAGAAGAAGAAGAAGAAAAAGAAAGGAAAAGAGGAAAAAAAAAACAGAGAGAAAAAAGATTTTCTTTCTCTTGTCTCTCTCTCTCCTTATCTCTAGAGTTTCTCTCTCCACCTACTCTTTTTCTCTCTCTATTTGATCCATGATCTCTAGTACAGATTTGAGATGAAAACAAGATAATCGAGGGACCGCTTTGATATCCATGTAATTTATCGGATCCTAGTCCAGCCCTTGTCAAAAATTTATAACATCTGATCATAGTTAACCCCTATTGAGTTCCTCTAATATAACCTCTGATGATCTTAATCATAGATTCCTCTTTTAAAGAATACAAAGAGTGTCTGTCCATTTTCTCTCTACTTTCTCTTTCTAAAAAAATCTAGGGACTTCAGTATCGGATCATACCTTCTTCTAAGGACCCGTATTGACCCAATAAGAAGACTTCGAACCGCTTTAGTATACGGATAATCTATCGAATCGATCACTTAGTCAACCACCTTCTTTTATTATTATTTAATTTTACTAATTGAAAAAAAATTGATTATGCTTCAATATTTTAAATAAGATTATCTGATTCATCTAGGGTAAATAAGATATATGGATCTTATGCTCTTTATTTATTTTTAAATTATCATATTTTTTATGTAAATAATCTGTTGCTGATAAAATCATATTTTTTATAAAATAAAGATCAGCATATATGATATGAAAAAGCATATTATATTATGATCATTGATTCTATGAATATGTTTTATAAAAATAGTATATTTATGAAGCATAAATTTTATTATTTTTCTTCTATATATATATGTATATTTTAAGAAAAAGATATAAAAATTTCAAAGATTCTTGGGTAACTATGAATGAATTTTTATGGGAAGGTCGATACCCAGAGCTAGCTCCATAAGAACATAATCCCTACCGGTGGATATAAAGTTAGCATATGAAACAAAAACTTATCGATTAAGAATACTGACCTTGTCACGAATATAAAGTGATCATAGCATAAATATCTATGAATAAGATTTTGAAACATGACATGGGCACATGACAAGAATAATTTATGAAATATGTTTACGAAATATTCATGATTTATACATCTGTGATTGATTTATGACTTATTTTATTATATATTTTATAAAATATTTATTTTTATTATATCTATTATTTTTTAAATATTGTATTATCATAAAAAAACTTATGCTTGATCTGATAAGAAGTATAAGTTCTATTTACTGAGTTAGCGTAGCTCATATCTTTTTATTTATTTTTTTATAGAGGAATAAAGTTAGGACCGATGAAGGATTCAGGCTTGAAGATCTATGTAGCAAGTTTAGAGATTTTATAGCTGAACTTAGTCTATTAAGTAATCATAGCTTTGTATTTGACTATTTGTGAATTTTGAGTTATGGGTTTTGTATTTGATCTTAGATTTAGATGCTTTGGAGTAATATTGGTTTAATTATTTGATAAATAATAGAATTAAATTTTTTATTATATTTTATTTGTGATAGATTTTAGTTGATTATGATTGAGTAACTTCATATTATCATGGGCTGTACCCCTCGATAGCATGATAGTGTTATGTCCCAGATTTAGGATGTAGTATTTAATGGTATCAGGGCAATAAGTTTGATCATGGATAGACTTAAAAATCTAGCGATGGGTAGTTAGATCTCATTTAGCTAGATCATATTTAATTGAATAAGATTAAATAATTTTTTTTAAAGTTTCTATTGCTCGTTTAAGGAAGCTAATTAATGCTAGTATTTTTGATAGATGATGATGAGCAACAGAAGAGATGAAGTCTTAGCAAATCCTATCACTAGAAAGAGAGGAGCAAGAAGGACTACGAGAAAAAATACCAACCAGTCAGTTGAGCAGGCTCCTAATGCGCCAGCTATTTAGGCAGACATTGTTGGAGTTTGTGAAGTAGTGGCTCAGCTTATTTAGCGACAACAACATACAGAAGCCACTCTTTGACCTGCACCATGCATCTTTAGAGTCATATTATGAGAGGTTTAAAGACTTAACCCACTATTGTTTGAGGATGGACCCGACCTTTTGGTTGCGGAGATCTGGATTTGAAAAATAGAAAAGATGTTCGATGCACTTCAGTATCCTAAGAATGTGGGCATTAGGTTAGCATTCCCATGTTAAAAGAAAATATGGAGTTTTGGTGGACTACAATAAAGGCTGCATTTGGAGATAATGATAATCAGTTGACATGGAAGGAGTTCAAGAAAATATTTTATGATCAATATCTTTTCGAGTCAATGAAATTAGTAAAAGAGAATGAATTCTTGGCTTTAAGGCAAAAAGATGATATAATAGTATTGGAATATGCAAATAAATTCAATGAGTTAGGCCATTTCTGCCCCCATCTCATGAAGTCCAAAAAGAGCAAAACTAACAAATTTGAATAAGGTTTAAGAAATAAGATTCAATCTCATTTATCTTCTTATCTTTTTAATGATTATAAAGATGTACTAGAATGAGCTTTGAAAGTAGAATCCAAAATAAAAAGATCGAAACAAGAGAGGAGTAATAAAAAAAGATCGAGACCAGCAGAATTTCTAAATGATGGACAAAAAAATTTTATACATAATAATAAAGAAGCTGTGACCAACAAATATTGTGGTAAATATCATTATGGATCCTGTCTTAAAAAATTGTGAGCATGCTTTTCATGCAGCAGAGTAGGACATATGGCACGGGATTGTGCCATTAAAAAAAAGAATAGTTCAAAAATTTCTAAACCAACATATCAGAAACAACAAGAAAATACGTGAATGTTTGCTTTGACCCAGCAGGATGCTAGTGCAAGAAACCAAATAGTTACAAATACCATTCTAGTCAACCCATAGATACTCATATGCTATTTGATTATGAATTTTTCTTATTTCTTTACATCTTCTAAGTTTAACTATATATCAGTAGAATTGAATAAGACACTATATGTTATCTCTTCTCTTAAGAAAGTTATTATCATCAGTGTTTTGTTTAAAAATTTCGTCATTCTAGATGAAGAAGTTAGGATTGATGAAAACTAGTCAAAGTATGGTGAAGATAATATAAAGACAAAGTATCCTCATTTATTTGAAAATGAAGGTACATCAAATTTCAAGGACGAAACTTTTTTAAAGAGGGTAGAACATGATAACCTAATTTTTTTACCACAAGAATCCTAAAGCAACTAAAAAAATAATTAAAAAAAAGAGCTTGAGATGAAGACTCCCGATGGGAGTCTTCTTCTCCCTCGAATCCGGCTAAGAACCAAACTCCTAGGGCTACCAAAACTCTAGGAATCCCTTTATAAAATTTTCTCATCCCCTTCTTAAGCTAGCCATTATGATCACTGGCCTTCTTCCCTCTCCTCTCTCCTTGGTTTCTCCCATTGAAGCCGTGGATACTCTTATCATGCCCACTGAAAATCAGAGGCGAAGACCCATCAGAACCTAGGTAAAAAGTTCTGGCCCTTCTTCCTCTCTACCTTCCCCTTCTTCCCAAGCCATTGCATATGGCCGCCGATCGTCGGAATTGCTAGAAAAGCCACCAAAATAGATACTCTATTTTTTTCTTATTTGGTTAAGAACTTTATTCCCTTTTCAGCCACCAATACTGCCACCCGTGGTGCCACACCCATGCATCATGACCCCTAACCTCCTTACCATCCATTATTGAGATCATGGCCGTCGGTGATCAGTCAATGATCGAAAAGATAAAAATAAAAGGGGTAGATCCCCTATCTTTTAGATGTGACCCATGATTCCTACCGTTCGGCCCTTGCTGTCGGTCATCTCTCACTCGCCGCCATTGGTTGCTTGCGACCACCGTCCGCTCATCGGTCTGCCGGCCAAGAACCCCTACCCCTTTCCTCTCCTGTTCGGTCAAGAAAAGAAGAAGAAAAGAAAAGAAAAGGAAAAGAAAAAAGAGAAAAAAAATTCTCTCTCCCTATCTCTCTTGGGTTTCTGTCTCCACCCACTCTCTTTCTCTCTATCTGATCCATGATCTCCAATATGGACTTGAGATGAAAACAAGATGACCGAGGACCACTTTGATTTTTGTGCAGTTTATCGAATTCTAGTCCAATCCTTATCAGAAATTCATAGTATCTGATCATAGTTAACTTTATTCAGTCCCCCTGACATAACCTCTGATGATCTTGATCATAAAATTTTTTTTGAGGAATACAAAAATTTTTTATCCACTTTCTCTCTCTATTTTCTCTTTCTAAAAAAAATCTAAGAACTTCAGTATCAAGTCTACCTTCTTCTTCTATGGATCCGTATGGACCCAACAAGAGGACCCCAAACCGCTTTAGTATCTGGATAGTCTATCGGACCG
This sequence comes from Elaeis guineensis, assembly GCF_000442705.2. Lineage (NCBI taxonomy): Eukaryota > Viridiplantae > Streptophyta > Magnoliopsida > Arecales > Arecaceae > Elaeis > Elaeis guineensis. The sequence goes on along the minus strand of NC_026005.2, from coordinate 72,390,053 downwards.
ATCATCTAGTCAACCAGCTTCTTTTATTATTATTTAACTTTATTAATTAAAAAAATTGATTATGATTCAATATTTTAAATAGGATTATCTCATTCATCTAATGAAGTCTAAAGATCTAGGGCAAATGAAGTAAGTGGATCTTATACTCTTTATTTATTTTTAAATTATCATGTTTTCACGTAAATAATCTATTGTTAATGAAATCATATTTTTCATAAAATAAAGATCAGCATAGGTGATATGATAAATCATGTTTTATTATGATCATTGATTCTATGAATATATTTTATAAAAGTAATATATTTATGAAGCATAAATTTTATTATTTTTTATCTATGTATATGTATATTTTAAGAAAAAGATATAAAGATTTCAAAGACTCTTAAGTGGCTATGAATGATCCCTATGAGAATATCAACGTCCAGAGCTAACTCCATAAGAATACAGGCCTTGCCAGCGGGTGTAAAGTTGGCATACGAAATAAGAATTTGTTGATTAAAGATCCTGGCTCTATCATGGGTATAAAGTGATTATAGCACAAATATCTGTGCGCAAGATTTTGAAATATGATATAAACATATGATAAGAATAATTTACAAAATACGTATACGAAATATTCATGATTTATGCATACATGATTGGTTTATGACTTATTTTATTATATGCTCTATGAAATATTTATTTTTGTAATATCTATTACTTTTTAAATATTGTATTATCATGCAAAAATTTATGCTTGATCTGGTAAGGAAGCATAGATTTTACTTATTGAGCTAGTGTAGTGTATATCTTTTTATTTATTTTTTTTTACAAAGGAATAAGGTTAGGACCGATGAAGAATTTAGGCTTGGAGATCTACGTAGCAAGCTTAGAAATTTTATAGCTGAACTTAGTCTATTAAGTAATCATAGATTTGTATTTGATTATTTATGAATTTTGAGTTATGGGTTTGATATAAGATCTTGGATTTAAATGTTCTAAATCAATATTGATTTAATTATTTGATGAATAATGAAATTGAATCTTTTATTATGTTTTATTTGCGATGGATTTTAATTGATTATAATTGATTGATTTTGTGTTATCGTGGGTTGTATCCCTCAATAGCATGATCGTATTATATTCTGGATTTGGGGTGTTATACTCTGGCTACTCATCTTTTCTCCCACTGAACACATTAGATGAGCTTGGACACGCCAGCAGCATTGAAGCCATGATGAATCTACTGTAGCATGAGTAGTGCATGGGTCGATCCACTAACCATAGCCTAAATTGAGCAAATTGGTTCTAAATATGAACCATTAGCATGACCAGATTGATTGCTGAAAGTAGTTCTCGCCTAAATCTTTATTTGAAGCAAATTATCAAATAAATAGCCATATACTGATGCAAGAAGTGGATGCGAACAGCTCTGATCACCTTTTTGTTTATTTTGAAAATATAAATTTATAAAATGGTGGGCTTATTTTATAATCCAGCTGAGCTTAAGCCAAGCTCTAGCTCAGCTCGCTTACCATCTACGTAAGCTGAACTCAAGCCAAATTTCGAGTTAAACTTCAGCTAGTCCATGAACACCTTGATCATTTGACGTCCCTATTTCTATCCTGCATGGAGATTTGGGATGTTAACTTAGCATTTTTTTTATTTTTTTCTGAAAAGGAACATCCATGAGATTTCTATATCTAAACTCTAAGAAAGAGACTGTGATTAAGTTATGTTGAGACTTATTAAAAAAGTATAAAGAGACAACATTTTCTACTCCCATGTTTATCATGTGAGGAGAACATATTGGCTGACGATGAAGAGTTCTCATTATATACATTAAAAGATTCGCAAATTAACATTTATAGATTCTTATGTATAGGCATGCTTGTACATCTAATTATCAACCAGAGTGAACCAGTCTTTTAGGCTTATAAACTACTGGTCCAAACTTGTTTTCAATGTGCCCCATAGCTCCAAAGCAAGTGGCTTGATCCAACCCAACTAAAAACGAGCACAAGCACCTCATGGTCTAGGCTAGTCTAATATCCGATTATTGGGGTGGTCCAGGCTGCAGGCCTTGTATTCAATCATCCCAAGTCCCCACATAAAACTCGTTTCTGAAGCAAATGTGGTGGCAACATGTTATCTCAGGTCAGAGTCATGAGATCAGGTCAAGTTAGAATTATTTTGCTTGCAAACTTGACTTTTATTTTGTCATAAACCTCATCATATTTTGTTCTGCTTCTTTTCATGGGAATGAATATTGAGAGAAGAGAATTTGACATGGATGTCTTTATAAGTTTCGAACCTACAAAATTTTATGAACTAAGAAATTTTTAGTTGACACTAAAAGTATGAACTTTTATACTTTTGCAACAGCAAAGGTCTTAAGTTCCACTTTTTAAAAAAATAAAAAAAAGGAAAAGAGGAGACTAGATCCACCTGTCTTCATAACCTCCATCGTAAAGAAACAAAATCATAAGTTGAGTCAAAATAGATGAGAGCATCATGATGCACAATGTGTGATAAGGCGGCGACAATTACAAACATTGGTTCAATCAATTCTGACTTCTTTAATCGTTCAAAATGGCAGTAGTGTCCGATCCCTTGGAACAAAAGATGGGTTAAGATTGTTCGACTGCTGCTCTGCGCCGGTCGATATGGAGGGACAGAAACCGTAATGAATTCAGACAGTTTAGTCAGAGTGCTACTTGCTGATTGATATGTTCTACTATGCCATAGAAATAAATAAGCAGTAACTTAAAAATATGTTCTAGCATGACAGAGAGTGTGAGCAATAAATTATGTAATCGAATTGCTGATTAGTTATTAATCATGAATCTCTAACTTTTCTACATCTATTAAAATACATAACATTCAGATCACAATATCGTTAAACAAATAAATATCTGATGCTAATCATAGTAATATAACAGAAGGAAGCTGGAAAAAAAAATCACCTTGTACTACAAGTAGAAATATAATTCCCATTTCATTGATAGCCCCACAGAATCTTCAAACAAAAGCAATGTAAATTGCTCTCTTCAGGGACTAGGCAGTTGATCAAAGAGCAACTATCTGATAAATAGTTTGAGACACATTGAAGACAGGACAACAAAATAATCACTAAGAAATATATATAGAAGCATCCCCAGCATCTTATTACTTTTCATCTTCCTCTCATGGATGCTAGTAGCAAACCATAGCATAATCAGAATAAGTGGGCACAAGTTTTCTTAAATTCAGTCCATTGCATTACCTCCAAACTACAGGCAGAAAATATTCATGGCTCAAAAGCTTGTAGAAGATGTATACCTGATCACCTTTAGCTTTATAGAATATAATATTTTGTCTGAGAGCTGACCAGCACTAGAGAACAGGCTGGCCAGACCTGAAAGGGGAAGAAAAACATGGCATGGTATGTAGGAACTCAGTTGAGAAGTAACCTTCAGATGGGGACTGTCTACTTGCTGCCAACTCCACCTCCTTTGTGAATTATATAATAATATTAATAAAAGAATAGAAGGTCTTCCTTCAAGATCAAAACTCCATGTGAAAGAAATTCGAAGAGATCTGTGCTTCCATTAGAGAAAAAGAAAAATCATTCAAGCACACTTTCCTTTTCTTAAAATTTTGTAAAAGATTTCCGTCACCCTCTGATGACCAAACTACCCTTTTTTTTTGCATCACTGAATTACACCGGAGCACCACCTACCATGGTAAATAGAAAATGAAGTGCGACTGCAATCACACGCAAGATCTAACATAAGATACATGATATACAATGCATGGCCATGAAATTAATCATTTGGGTATGGTTCAGGCTTTACATATGGATCATGGTATAAACACTATCATGATCAGGCGAAGTCAAAGTTGTTCAGGTAAATTTTTTGGGATCACTAATCAGAAACATCAATGGAATGGGAAAGAAGGCTTCTTTAGTAACTATTAAGCCTTTCAAATAGCTGAGGGGTAAAGGAGTAATATGGGATGGTGGTTACTATTTTATCAAGGGGTTTAAGGGTCCCTGTCACGGACCAGATGACCGTTGGGAGGTTTTCTTCAAATCTCCCGCATCCTTTTCTTCCTTCCCTCTCACCAAACACATTGCTTCAGAATGGAGGAATTAAAATAGAAGAAAATCAGAAGACAAAGAAGGCTGAAGGAGAGGTGAAGAGAATAATGAGAGTTTTTTTTAAGGTGTTCAACAAACCAGTAGGTGAACCATCACTCCAATGGATGATTTCTCCTTCAATCAATCCCTTCATCTCTTTAAGACCCACAAGCCCCCTTCTCCCCCTCTGGCCACCCAGGCTCTTAAATCATTTGTCAGAAAGCTTGTAGATTGGGTGACTGAATTCTGAGGATGGAGCTAAAGAATCCCAGCCACCAGAGGCAAGAAGAAAATTCTATGGGAAGTGAACGTTCTGTCATCAGGAAGCATCCATGCTTCTTATTCAGGAAATTGGGATTCATTATGTCAGTTTTCCTCTGTGGCATGATGTTCCATCCTGCAGGTTTTTGTTCCGACCAATTTTTTTTCCAAATGCTTTAAAATTTGCAGTTTTGCTTCTATTTTTTATTACTTATTACTTTCATTTGATTTGTCGATTAGTGGGATATGATCCATTGGATCCAACTGGCAACATCACGTTCAAATGGGATGTAATTTCATGGACTCCAGATGGATATGTGGTAAGTAACATTGTTCTGATTTTATTTTTAGGGAGAACGTGGTCTAATTTTATTTTTACACTGAATTTCTAAGATTAATTGTATTATAATTTTTCTGAAGGAATTGCAAAAAAAAAAAAAAAGTTAAAGTTTGGAATTCAGAAACAAATTGCAAAGTGTAAAATTTTGAAATTTAGAAGAAGGAAAAGGTAATGTTTCCAAATGGTTCAGAGCTATTAAAATAGACAGATAAACTAGCTGATATATCTGTATAAAAATGTGCAAGAAAATAGCAGGAAATAGCAATAATATCATAAAAGACTAAATATGGTGAATAAGTCTTGAAATCAATGAACTCGATATTAATTCGTGATCAATTTATGAAATCATTTGGCTAATAAATAATTAGGGAGTAATTAGAATATTTCATTAATTGCACTCTTGACTGTCGTGCCTGATGCTTCTTTTGCATCAAAAAGGAAAAAAAAAAATGACTGTCAATTATCAACAACTTTTAAATCACATCAGATGGCTCGAGATAAAATAATCTCTACAAGCATCAGTTGCCTTGTTTGTGTGTATTAAGGCAGCAATTTACAACAACTTAGCCTAATGAAACCAGATTAGATAATAACCATAGGCATAGCACAAAGGTGAGGTAAAACCAAACTATTTTGAGTCAGTGAAGGAATAACAAATATCAGTTTCCTTTTATGGATGCATAAAGGCCGCGAATTACAAAAACTTAGTCGTATAAGATTAGATTAGAAAATGGCTATACTTGTAACAAAAAGGCAAGAAAAATCTGAACTCTTTTGAAACAATGAAGGAATAAAAAAAAAAGTATATACCATAGAAAATTCAAATCAAGAACTCTTCTGACTTAGGAGTAAGCAACTTATTGATACTGATACTAACGCAAGTGTTCACTTCCTAGGCTGTGGTGACAATGAACAATTTCCAGATGTACCGGCACATCATGAACCCTGGGTGGACCTTAGGATGGACATGGGCTAAGAAAGAGGTGATTTGGTCCATGGTGGGTGCCCAGACAACCGAGCAAGGAGACTGCTCCAAGTTCAAAGGGAACATACCTCACTGCTGCAAGAAGACTCCGACGGTCGTCGATTTGCTCCCCGGTGTCCCTTACAATCAACAGATTGCAAATTGCTGCAAAGGAGGGGTGGTTTCATCCTGGGGTCAGGACCCAGCAGGATCAGTGTCATCCTTTCAGGTGAGTGTTGGGCTTGCTGGGACATCGAACAAGACGGTGAAGCTGCCTAAGAACTTCACCCTGCTGGGACCTGGTCCAGGGTACACCTGTGGACCAGCCAAGATTGTGCCATCCACCACATTCCTTACACCCGATAAACGCCGGAAAACCCAAGCACTCAGTGAGTTTCTAGTACATCATTTAGTAAGAATCTGACTTTATTTGAATAAAGGATTGATTGGTAACATTCTGGTTAGTCCAGCAACATTTCTTTGTCATGTAAAACTTGTATTTTCAGTACTTGGTAGAATATTCATCAGATCTAGTAAGCTATGATACAGGAAATAAATAATATAACTAGTCTTTTATACTTGTTAGTACTCGGATTTTATCGGATCACATGTTCCATGAGACTACTAACCAGTTGAAATATCCAACAATAGATTCTTTGGGTCTTTTCTTTTTCGACATGCACTTGGATGTTGTTTTAGTTTGCTAATGAATATAAGATTTTTTTTTTTTTGCATGTAGGGTATTAGTTTTCCTGAAAAATGAATGACTTTGTCATTAGAGATTTGGCAGATCAAAATCAGAAATGAGATATTTTCAGAGACCTATTGTCATATCATCACACATATAATGATATCCTCATCATACATGTGTTTTTAATGGAAACTTTTATTGCTGCCTGACCGTTGTTGCTTTGTTTTTTCCCACAAACCAGAACTGATGGAATGCTTTATGGTTGTACAGTGACCTGGAATGTGACTTGCACTTATTCACAGTTTTTGGCCTCCAAGAACCCACCCTGTTGTGTCTCCTTCTCATCCTTCTACAACACCACCATCACCCCTTGCCCCAAATGTGCCTGTGGCTGCCGGAACAAGAACTGCATCAAGTATATTATCCTCCAAACTCAAATTTCCAACTACATATCCATCCATCAACGCACAGTGAATAATCTTACACTGAATGATGCTACAGAAGTGACTCGAAGCTGCTGACAGCAGCTGGGATCAACACACCAAGGAAGGACAATGCTCCATTGCTGCAGTGCACTCACCACATGTGCCCCATCCGCGTGCACTGGCATGTGAAGCTCAACTACAAGGACTACTGGCGTGCCAAGGTCGCCATCACCAACTTCAACTACCGCCTGAACTATACACAGTGGACCCTCGTCATCCAGCACCCTAACCTCAACAATGTCACCCAGCTCTTCAGCTTCGACTACAAGCCCCTTGTCTCCTATGGATCCATTAGTAAGCCCCAACTACACTGCCTAGCTTACACTTTTCCTAGTAGTCCTACACTCTCATTAGAAACAGACCTGAGCCATTTGTTTGCTTGCAGATGATACTGGGATGTTTTATGGCATGAAGTATTACAATGATCTGCTCATGGAGGCAGGGCCCTTAGGGAATGTGCAGTCAGAGGTGCTCTTCCAGAAGGAGCAGGACACATTCACTCTCAAACAAGGGTGGGCGTTCCCTCGTAAAGTATACTTCAATGGTGATGAGTGTGCAATGCCGCCCCCAGATTCATACCCTCACCTGCCAAACTCTGCTCATGTTAGTGTTCCAGTCATGCTGAAGACATTTGCCACTTCAGTACTCTTGCTGATGGTAATGGTGTTGGCATGAGGGTAAACTTGGGTAAGATCTTGTTTGAGAAAATTGTTTCAGAATTTTTTGACAGCGTAGATAAATTTGTTCTCCTGGTGTAAAGTTTGGGTGTTGGTTGATACAAGGAACCCTGAAAAATCAAGTTAGTGGGTATATAATCACGAAGCAGTTGTGTATTTGTTTCATGAGCATGTATGAATGGTTGAGACAAAGGCTGAGGGTCTAGGTTCCTCATGTCTTAATTGCCCACAGAAAGGTTCTGTCAAGAGCTACACGTCTCTAGGCAAGCATCCTGCTCCCAAACTCTCACCACCGGAACTCCCTCTTTTTTCTGGCATGATTGGAAAAAGATTAAGCATTTCACAGATTGGAAAATAGAGAAGAATTGTCTCTCTTTTACCAAAAATTGCTTCCTTATTTTGCTTATGCAATGATTGATAAGAATTCAAGTAGTTTTCACCATTACCTTATTAGACTCTAATGTCAATGTGATACTTCAGTTCATACACAATTTAGCCATTGTTTCTCGAACTCCATGTTTTGCACTTTTGACTTCATGTTATAATTCCAATCTATATATTTCACTTGCAAACATGCAAGTTTAGAATAAATGCATCATGCCGCTTGAGTCGAAATGATTATATCCTGCATGAAGATGGAACCCCTGCTGGAAACCAAACCAGTAATTAAAATACATATCAAATAGAATTTTTCAATTTCTACAACAAACAACTTATGTGTTTATGAAATTTATTAATTGTAAATAAACATCATCCTCTATTCTCCTACAACCATGATGGCCACATAAATGACAAGAAATTACAATCTAGAATTTTCTGTGACAAAATGCAGCTCAAGGATGATATCAGAACAAGTAAATAACATCCATATGGAATGAAAATTTTCACCTTCCACAACAAATAAGTTATGTGTTTATGAAATTTATTTGATGTAGATAAACACCGTCTTCCATTCCGCTACAACCATGATGGCCACATAAATGACAATAAATTACATGCTAGAAAATTAAGTGCTATAACAGACTGATGTAACCAGCCAGGGGAGTGGATTCAAAACGCCAATATACAACACAGTAGATGCAATTTGTCTGGCTGAGCATGACACACCTGAATCTGCTTTGTAGCAAGCTAATTTATCCAACTTGCCTTGAAGAAATCAAAATCCACTCCTAGAAACTTTCTGCAACTCGTGTAGATATTACAGATCAATCAAATGTTTTCCGACAGTTGCAAGGTCCTAGACATAAACCAGCAAGAATGCCAACATGGCCCAGAAGAGCACGACCGGAAGAAGCGAGGGGCCCAACAATCGAGGACTGGCATTTGGTAGCCATGGATATGCATCTGGAGAGGGCATGACACAGTTATCACCATTGAAGTATATACGCCGTGGAAAGGCCCATCCCTTCTCGAAAGTGAAGGTTGACGAGTCCTTCTGAAATAGAAGTTCGGACTGGACATTTCCAAGGGGTCCAGCAGCCATGAGTAAGTCATTGTAGTACTTGATACCCCATAACATTGCAGTATCATCTGCCACACCAAAACCACAGGACATGTCATTAGAAAAAAAAATAGGTTTGGAACCACATTGATTCTACGCATATAATATTTGAGGGTGCACATGATAAAGAAAATATATCCAACACATATTGTGCCCCTTATAATATCAGGTCATCAAGGTATCAACTGGGAGAAAATTTGACTAGTGATTATAATTAATCAGCAAAAAGACAGGGCAATGAAAATTGTCCTGATAGTTAATTGTTAAATAGGTAAGAAGAAAGAAAGAAAGCTCAAATGAGTGAAGCTAACTCACTTATCCCTCCGTAAGGAGTCAACGACTTATAATTGAAGCTAAAGATTTGAGTGAGATTGTCGAAATTAGGGTGTTGGACAACTAAGTTCCATTGTGTGTAGTTCATCCGGTAATTGAAATTTGTTATTGTGACCTTCACTCGCCAATATTCCTTGTAGTTGAGCTTAACATGCCAATGCACTCTTATTGGGCACATATGAGATGTACACTGGACTAACGGTGTATAGCTGTATTTTCCAGGCCCATTAAGAGCAGAGGCTAAATATGGTGAATCGCCCCTGTCAAAATACACCAGGATAAGTCATAAACTAAGATGAATTTTGCATGATGAGAGAAATAACCATATTAGTATTAGAACTCACTCTACACAGCTTCCCGGCTGAGTTATATTGTTTTGGCAGCCACAGGTGCATGTTGGGCAGTTGACAATTGTGTCATTGTAGAAAGATGAAAGTGATACACAGCATGTGGGAGTTTTCTGAGAAAGAAACTGGGAATATGTACACGTAACATTCCATGTCACTGCAATAGACACATAAAGGTTTGTCAAGAAAGAGAGAATACCATGATTTCATGCCCAATCCCAACATCAGTAAGCTAATATCCTCATTTGTATCATGCAGCAATAACTCAAATTCAATCAATAAAAATAACAATTAAGTAAAAGTCACATTTTTTCTCAGAAGTTCAAACTATTGGAACACCTATAACTCTATTCCATTTAAATGAATTTAAGCAGCTTCCAGATTTTACTTGCAACAGACAACGGAGGTTATTGAACTTCATGGCACCATTTTTACTTAGAGTAAAAGAAAGTTTATGAATTTTGGCGCACTTCCAAGGGGTTCTTGCTAGCAACTCAGAAATTAGAGCTCACAGCCTTTCGGTGGGATGCAAAGAACAGGCATCAATAGCATGACCAACAGACATATAAAAGAGACATCAATAGCACGAGTTCATTGTCCCAATAGTGCATCAAAATTCTGCCTTCTGTGAAAGAGTCATGCATTATCTCTGTGGGCCTATAATAAGCCCTTTCTGATTGTGGTGAACAAAGATCAAAATTCATATGAGTTGGTTAGCTCCAGAAATACCAAGGTTTAAGAAGATCTATATTCTATTGCGAAATCTTATATTCCCCCCTCTTGTGCTTTTGATGGCATGTCATAACAGGATAACTAGCACAAAAGATGCATTAGCAGGCAAACATCCAAGCCTGAATCAGAACCAGCCATCTAATCTTACTCGCATGCCTGTGCTTATAAAATGCAGTCAGAATTAAAACGTTTTAGTAAAAAGATGAATAGTTAATTAGTTTTGGATGGAACAACTGATAACCATAAAACAGAAAGGAGCAATTTGAGAAACATTCTCAAAATTTTCTGCCAGTATCTTACTCAGAGCTTGGGTTGTTCTCCTTCCATCCGCCGTAACAAATTTAGTAGGTTTCACAATTTTCGCAGCCCCACATGTATATCCCGGACCAGGAGCATTGAGGGTGAAGTTTTTGGGCACACGGACAGTCTTGTTGGTGGTTCCTGCTCGGCCTGCACTGATCTGAAAAGAACTTGCAGCATTGGCCGGGTCTTGAATCCATGAACTAATAACACCCCCCTTGCAGCAATTTGCAATCTGCATGTTGTATGGAGTTCCTGGAAGTAGATCAACAACTGTCGGATCCTTCTTACAGCAGTGAGGAATGTTCCCTTTAAATTTCGAGCAATCACCCTGCTCTGTAGTTTGTGCTCCAACCATCGACCAGATTACCTCCTTCTTTGCCCATGTCCATCCCAAAGTCCATCCCGGTGCTTGGATGTGACGGTATTGTTGGAAATTGTACATTGTAACAACAGCCTGAGAAAGGTTCACAAATGGATAAATTTATTACTTTTTGTTAAACAGACAAAAAAAATCTCCTGTTACATACTTGATAAGACATTGGGGAAAAAGGAATAAAGGAATATGCAAGTCAGGAAGGTATTGTTGTCAGTTGAATTCGATTGACTTAAATATGGCTGCTAGAGTAGTGATAAGCTTTCTTTGCTTATGTTCTTACTAAAAGATACTTACAACATAACCATCTGGAGTCCACTGCATAATATCCCATTTGATTGTTATGTTCCCATTTGGGTCAAGTGAATCATAAGCTTCTGCAAAAGCAAAAGTAGAAGCATGTTTTAGTAAAAAAAGTTACAATTTTATCAATTTAGCTGCAAGAATTAATGTTAAAATCCTTGATCTCTTATAAAGAATGTGAAAAGCAAAAAAAAAAAAAAAAAACTTAATAGGAATAATACTTTCTTAACAATCTGAAATAAAAAGGTTTAAATTGAACAGTTTTTGAGTATTTTGGTGTAAAACACCTCCATCACCAAATCCATTCTCTGACCACAGACTGATCTCTGTGAAACCCATGACCCAATTTTCAGTAAGTTTACCCTCTGACACCTTGAAAGTATACTCTAAATTAGATTTTCAAAACATATTCTTTCTAACAAAAAGCATCTCTCTTCAATTGAAATGCCTGGTAGAAGATCTCATATTCCAACCTACTGATTGTCCAATTTAGTCTTACGGAACCAAAAAAAAAAAGCTTGTAGAAAATTGGATAATTATCAGCAATCAAATTTCATTAATTTAAAAATACAATATTTGTGATATTTGGAGGTACCAACTACTAATTTAACTAGAACTTCTTTTTTCCTCAATTTATCAAGAATCTCCGATAAGAAGAGTTGAAGTCTAAATCAACTAAAAAAACATTATGCAGATTCTTATTTTCAGATTTCAGTTGATTTGATCCAAATATTTTTCATAATTCCCCCCTTTATGAAAGAGAAAAAGAGAAACGGTAATTCCATCGAAAATTTGATAAGCTACTTCTTGAAAAAGGGAAGCAGATTTTGAGTTTATAACTACAAATTGCTCAAAAAAGGGAAATATAATTTTTTTTTTTTTTTTGTTCCGAAGAAAATTGCTGAAAATCTAAAAGAATCATTATAAGAAGATCTGGAGCATCAATCTTCCACAGAGCTATATTACAAAAATGACAAAATTCTGTACAAGACTCCAAAAAAAAAATCAAGTTTTTAGAAGAACGGACACGAAAAGATCGAATTTTTAGACGAATGGAGGAGAAGCTGGAAAGTTTTGAGATGTCGTTGCACTGACCCGTGGAAGGTAGCGAGGAAAAGACTAGAAAGAACGCCAGGAAAACGGCCAAAGGTGTGAGCTTTGAGGTGGATCTAGCAAGGGAGGAAAAGAAGGAGGAGCTCCGAGCCATCTTCATTGCCGACGGTGTGGAAGGTCCCGGATCCGGCGCAGAGAGGTGGCGCCAGCGGCCGCCAACACTCGAGCCCAACACAGGATCCTCCACAGCCACCGGCGGCCAGTACGACGGCGGAATTCCGGCCACGGAGGCGTCTAAATCTGGTGGCGCTCTGGGTCGAAGTGGGCGAAGGAGGCGAAGGAGAACGAGGGAGGAAAGAGAGGAAAGGAAGGAGGCAACCAAGCTTTTTTCCCCTCCCACTACTATGTAGTGTCCCATGGACAGCTGGAGTATAAACTTAATCATCTGCAGAAGACTCTTATTGCACTCTCACAATGCCCTCTGGTCTTTCTTAATTTACCACTAAGTGTAGCAATTGATGTGTATTTGAATTTTTAAGTGAAGTCTTAATATTTAATTACTAGTATCTAAAAAAAGTTGGCTTAAAATCAATTTATTATGGTAAAAAGTGAGCTCAATTTATCATCTTTTAAATAAAGTTACATGAAATTAATAAGTTTTATTTTTATCAATTAGTTATCTAACTCCTTCAAGTAATTGCCAAGAATTTGTTTTGGTACTTCTCTAAACTTTCTTGTAAATCTAGAACCATTTCTAATAGTTTTAATTTACTACATCCAAATCAATCTTTACTCTTAGAAAATGTTTGCTTTTATTTTTCTTATTTGATATTCTTGAATGGAATTAACTATAATTTGAAGCAAGTCTCAAACATTAAATTGTATTTGGAATTCCAAAAGGAGGGTTTTGTTGGAACTTCAAAAGTGACAGTATTTTGCTTATAACGGTTTGTTTATTGAATTAGGTGAGTTCAATTTGTGCTAGAAAAGTGGAGACCAGCACTTGGAAGTTCCTTTTTTTTTCCTCCCATCTTGTGTCGGTGAGGGCTCTCTAATCTAACTTGTCCCTCTGTTTGAAAAGAAGCCACAATGCATGTGAGTCTTACTCACTAATAAACCTTTGTTTAATCCATCTCTATCAGTGGTTGGTCTACAGTACCCATCAACAAATAACTTTTCATGGATATGTGGTGTCTTGGCTTGTCCTCATGCCACAAGAAAACTGTATCAGATGATCCCGACCGACCGATCGGTGAGCCATCTCATCCACCAAAGAGGGTCTATAAATTATTGGCCAATCAAGCAGCAAAATCACCACCAAATGGAGAAATTCCAACCCTTGTTCTACTTCAAATATTTTCAAATGTGATGGTGATGGGCCATTAAGATTCTTGTTTGAGATTTTTTTCCATGCATCAATGTCTGTGGACTTCTAACAATATGAGTAATTATATTACTTCATGAGAAATAGACATCCTAACAAAACTAATCTCGGTTGATACACGAGAAATAAATATTTTTGGTGTTCCACATGATACATGAAATATTCTACTGATATTCCTCTAGAACTGCTACCATATTAAACTATCTTTCCAATAACAATTTAACCTCAACATTTTCATATTCTTTTTTCTCTTATCTGATTTATATTTTATTTGAATTTTTTCTATAATCTATGTTAGAGAACTATAAGCAATCCACAACATTTTCTTGTGGTGGTGAATTTAAATGTAAACAAAAATTGTGATTTCATGGCTTACCATATTGGCTCGATTATTTGAAAGTTTTGAAATTTAACCCCTGCTCATCTTCATAATATTTTGATCTTTGATGCTTCAAAAACTTGTATTTATACAAAGACTGTTTAATTTGCCACTCCAAACAAAAAAGGAAAAGTAAATAAAAGTTATCATCTAAAATCTAATTTAAAATGCTAAGCTAAGTTTTAAGGGAAAAAAACAAAGGTGGTTGTAGAGAGAGCTATTGCAAATGATGTTATTTATTATTACTGACAAGAATACAAGCCTCTTATATTTTTAGATTGTAATAAAACTTTATATCAAATACATGATCTCTTCCTCACACCCTTTTTTTTTTTATTTTTTTTGAATGAAAAAAAAAGATTGAATGTGTTGTTATCTTCTTTTAAAGGATTCACATTATCAGTCATCCTTCAGACTTGGTGTTTATTTTTTAATTTCTTTGCAAGGAGTGGTTGGCATCATCCTTTATACCATGAGAGAACCACCAAAGGCTGTGGACTTGGCGGCTTCTCGAGTCCATGCCTCATGAGCAACAGCACATGCACAGCTAAGGAGGTATGGGTCTCAGCATCATGTAGATCAGCTGGAGTGGACAAACAACAAAAAATTGTATGCAGAGAACCAGATTGTGGCACGTATCCCAGATTGACGTTTTATCCGACAGGAGGGAAGAGGTTCGGTATTGGAGAATTTAATGCTTTGTCGGTCGTTGACTTGCCACCCTAAGGTGCTTTGTGTTATGGATAGGTCAGCAAGACTGCTTTCACAGAAGGTCCTATTGAACAATGAAACGTGCTTGGCATTGGAGTTTGATCAAAAAGATCTGGATGACAATTAAAGAAGGGTATTGCTAACCAGTACCCTCGGGGCACTGGTCAAAGAATATTTAATGTTTCTAAAAAAACAGTAAAATTTTTATTTAAGACATCAAAAATGAGAATTATATTTTTTTATATTTTTTTATAAAAAATATAATTATTTTTATTAAAAAAATATTTATCTTTAATATCACATGAGCCAACTTTCAAGAAACATTAAATGTTGCTCTAATTTACAATAATTAGATTTGTGATATGAGAAAAATTTTATAATTTACAATAATTAGCGCTCCTCCCATGCATGAGTGCATGCTTCGATCTAAGATGAAGAAAGATTATATCTCATACCGCATGCACCATATGGGCGTGCACCACGCCTATCACATTGTTTCCTTTTTGTGCGCCTCATATCATGTGCTTGCTTGATGATTAGTCTATAGGAAGAAGACAAACTGACTGGTGTGGTGCATGGCCGGTGCATCAACTATAGGATATAATTTGCGCTGGACCAAAACCAATTATGAGAACATAAAACAACGAAAGGAAATTGATCCCTAGGTAACTAGTAGTGCATGCATCAAGGGTGGCTGAGATCAATAATATGTTTTCTAAAGGGCAGGTGGTGAGAGGTTAAAGCTTTAAGTCACTAGAATATTCACCGAGAAAAAACATCCACTTTGGCAAACTGGCCATAACTTGGTGCTTACTCCGTTCAGAAAAGTTTCTGTGCTTAATTTTTGTAATGCATTCCCCCAAGTGTTGGACAAGGATTACTACTAAACCATTTCTAAGAAATGTTTGTCGACATTCCTGCAATAGAGTTTCATGATCAGTAGCCATCTTCTATAATGATAACATTTTAACAAGAAGCTTATTTGAAAGATCTCAGAAGATATCCATATGTAAGTATCCATATCCAGCTCTTTGGTTTTGGTAAAAGATCCATATTGGGTTAAAATCCACCAATATTCTGATTCTGTCTTCAGTCCATCTTCAGGCCAAGTCAAGATAAGGACTAGTACTAAGAGAATAATCCAATTAAAACAAATCAAGAGAAAGGCCTTTCATACTGTTTCACATGCAAATCACTTGCTCCAGCTACCTCTTAAATGTAAATGCATGCACAGACATGGATGCTCTCGAAACAAGATTAGTTATGGAAAATCTTTCTGTGTTTTAATATTTCTAGATAAGCATGATAATCTTCTTATCTCCTCAAATTATCTTCAAAATCTTTACTAGCACAAACGAGCAGTTAAATCATCAATTAGAATCCGCTCATCTAGTTGGTAAAATCTTTCCAAGCTGGTATCAAGAACCGGTCCTTGACTCCCACCCTCACCTCATCTAGGATTTCTTCAATCCCATCCTACTAGTTCTCAGGAAGAAAAAAAAAGTTACAATTTCTCCAAATGAAGATAATATATATCCCAACAGCACAGAACCTTCTTTGTTCATTCACCAAATACATTACATATATTCCAACTTAATTCCCCAAAAATTATAATTTTTCCATCAAAGAGTGATAAATCCACAGCCACCCTTGCTCGGCGAAAAGAAATACATCCGGATCCAAGTTCAATCATGTAAAGGGAGAAAGAGAAAAAGATCAAAGGATAAAAGTAACGCACAAGCCAACTCAATCACCACAACAAAAGCAAGTTCACCGCTGTAAAACACATGTTGCAGTTAAGGTGGATTCACATTTGGAAAAAGAATATTGAGAAGTTACTGTCAACTCCCAGAAATTGATCTCTATTATGTAAGCATATGAACAAGGACACACTCACCACCCTCCTCTCTACATCTCTACATCATTTCTAACCATTTCCCAGCTGCCAAAAAGGGCACAACGCCTTGTGCCAAGCCGACTTATTTGTTCTGTGCCAACCCACTGATCATTTAGCAAGTACCCCTCCCCCACCACCGCACTCAGAAAGTTAACAAAAACAGCTGAAAAGCCACACTCAAAACAGTAAGATTTGTTGTCAAATTCCCTCCTCTACATACACACATTAACATATGGCTAAAGATCTCCTACTTCATTCAACATTTTGAGAGTCATTGTTACCAGCATCAAGAACTGAGGCAGCTGGCCTATCGATGAACCAAACCAATTTCCCATCAGTTGGCTGAACCATTCGGGCAGGCAACGGCGAGGCATCCACGCCATCAGCAATCGCGTGGTGCACTGCCATGGCTTTGTCTTCACCTGAAGCCACCAGGGCAACATTAGATGCTGAGTTGATAACGGGGAGCGTGAAGGTGATCCTCTCAGGTGGGGGCTTCGGGGAGTTGGTGATGTAGGTGACCCACTCATCTTTCTGCTCGAGGGCTGGGTGCTGGGGAAACAGGGAAGCCACATGGCCATCAGAGCCCAAGTCAAGAAGGATGAGATCAAATTTGGGACAGTCATTGATCTCGGAAACACCTATGGTTCGGATCTTGACTAGCTGGCGGATGGCAAATTCGTACTCCCCAGCTGCATCCTCCACTGTCACGTTGTCATTGATGGAGTAGACATGGCTGTTGAGAATGGATACCTGGCAATGTAATTCACACACATGAAAATAGTCAGGAAAGACATTAGAATAGAGTGCAATTACCGACAGGGAAACTTCATATGCCAAAACAAATTTCTCCAAAAATGGCCATCAGTTTATCAAATATGCATTTACCATGTCCTCTAAACCAGGACAATAATAGGTTCTTAAGACAATAATGCTATTCAGTAAATTAAGATGCAGATAAAATTTTAGCAAAAAATAGAGATAATAAAGCATATGTTATTGTTTTCAGGAGTTCAAACAATTACAGCAATCCTTGTTTTACATAAAACAAATTTCAGAGGAGCATTTCATATGGCTGTGCAGCACAACCTGAAAAAAAGGTAACTTTGATGCTGTTTGCTGAGATGGAATATCCATGTAACTCAGTCAAATATATCAATATGGTAGTGCATATGTAGGTATACAGTGCCAATGCTAGTTCCATATGAATATTCACATCAGAAACAATTGAGATGTTAGATATATCTTCCCCTAAAATAGTTCTATACTCACTGAACTGCATATGCTGGCATATAGTACCTATGCTAGTTCAATATCGGTACACTTTGATAACACCTGAGATGTCGGGCTTTTTCTCAATTCTCCCACAAATAGTTCAACAGAAATCCCAGAAACTATATTTTCAGTTTTCTGAATATTAGGGCCAAAATTTATTGCCGATTTAACATTTCTCACAACATAAAACCTGCATTAGCATACAGTACAAAAGCATCATGCAAATTCCTGGATCATTAAGAAGATTTCAGTTTCTATTTTCCTACTTGGATTTAGGAGCTGAAATTCAAACAAAGTACTAAATATAGTAGTAAGTGTTGGGCATAACAAGGAGAAGATGTTTAACAATAGAACATATATGTGTGCTTCTGTCCATAAAATCTCCAGAATTCAGAAGATCCTTGAGTCCTTATGGTGTCATTTGCACTTCCATTATGTAAATTAAGATGACCTTTTACAAGATATGTCTAGAAATTGCAACTTCCTGTATAGCTTCAGCAGTCTATTTGTCCCACTGTAAATTTTGGCAAGTGGGAGTCAAGGACCATTGGCTTTAACAACATAATTTACTTTTGGATGGGTTTTAGCAGTTAAGCATAAGGTATACCTGAGGGGCTACCAATTTGGCCAAAAAAGGTGCACAAGAGTTTCAAATGCTGATTCAAGTATCAAAACAAATTAGTTCAGAGGCTTCGTAAACTATAAATTCCTCTTAACACAACCCAATCTATCAGATATCCATATGAAATTAACGCATAAAAAAGCAGGCACTATATATACATTAAAACTTTATTTTACAGATGCATTTCTAAAATTTTCAGGATTTAACTGTTTTTGAGTCCATAAGCTGAAAAATGTTCTTCAGCAGCAATTTCATATCAATCTCTAGCTAAAATTATATTTTGAAAACTATTTAGCAGTAACCTGCAGATTATACAAATGTAGTGTGCATAAACATAAAAGATGATAACATACAGATTAGCCTTCCGTCAGATGGATGCTAGACTGAAGCAATATATTGAGAAAATGGCAGATCTTGATGGCCACAACCTCACTAAAAGAGTCTTGCTTAGGAAGGAATTACCATAATCTAAACATTCCAAAACCACAACAATAAACATCAAGCAACAAACCAATTATTTCAGGTTGGCTTTATGAACCTTTATTTGCCTCATGTTCATTATTTTCTGGTGTTAATTCAAGCTTTCTAAAATGGCAGACTCCTGCCATTAGAGTGTCTAGCGAGGACAATATGCATGCAGCCTTACCCCCGAGTCTGAAGAAGCTGTTTCTGCATTTATCTATGACCTCCAGATCACAATAGAGCAACCTTAGCATTGCACCAAGGCTTTATGAATCTTCATTTGTCAAGTGTTCCTATACAATGTGAATCTCCAGTGTTACTTCAAGCTTTCTAAGACTCTCAAGTCTCAATTTCATCCATGCTAGCCTCCATCTTCAACTCTTTCTAGAACCAAGCACCTATAACCAGAGAATCCTCAAATCTTTGCTCCAAATATTTGTCCTATTTCAACACTCTTACCCATTACTTTGTCCTCGATCACTATTAGCTCATAATTTTTTTCCAATACAATCATTTCTCGATCTTTCATAGTTTTTACCATACATGCATGTCAACTTATTCATATCTACTATGAGGACCCATGTGGGCATATATTTAATCCCACATCGGTTATTTGCTACGAAAATCTTGGGTACTTATACAGGATCAAGAAATCCAAATAATACCTTCCGACTAGCCTATTTGAGTGAGGTTCTGGATTTGTTACCAATAGTATCAGAGCTGACCCAGTCTATAGCTTATGTGGACTAAGAGATACTGCAACATAAGTTCATTGGGACTGACCATGAGCCAATGGTGGTGTTTATGAATAGAAATATGAATTTGCCTTTAGCCTAGCGAGGACGTCGGGACTTAAACAAGGAAAATATATGAAGATCCATGCAAGCATGTATTTAGTTCCGTATCGTTTATTCACTAGAAAAATCTTGGATACTTATACAGGATCAAGAAACCCAAATAATACCTGCGGGCTAACCTTTTTGGATGAGGCCTTAGGTTGTTACATTTACTATGTTCATTTTGTTTGCTCAAGCCATTTTTGTTCCATATACTGACCAAGCATATGATGCCAGAGGTTTCATTATGTTATATAAGACATTTCCAACCAACGAATTTAAGATGATGCAAAACAAAGTTTTCCCTTTAAGTCAACAAGCTGCATTTTGATCATGAAACACCCGTGGAGCACCTTCCAATTCATCCACTAAAGTCTTAACTCTATTAGCTATTCATTCATCTCTCTCCACTGCTGGACAATAGACCTAAATACAGAAACTGATCAGGCTATGATACTCCTTTGCCATCAAATTCAATTGGACATTCCATTTAATCAATTTTCACAGAATATTATACTCCTCTGAACTTCCGACTTTAACTGCCCCAGAATATTATAGTGTCACAGGATCTCTGTTTTAAAAAAAAAACATATGTTCTTTTCACAAACTTTAACTTTCAATGGCCCATCAAGTGGCTTAGATTTCAATAATGTCTGTCTTCAGATGGGAATACGACAGTAAAAAAAAAAAAGGATCTGTTTAAGAGATTTTGTGTAAAAATACAAAAGAAAGAAAAAGGGCTTTACTAACAGAGTAGAGTAGAGGAGGAGGAAAAGAGACAAAAGCAAGAAAAAGAGAAGGAAAGAGATGTAAATGCAAATGACTGCCCATTTCTCCCACTTCAAATGATAAATTTGTCAACATTACTGCTAGAGCTTGGGTAGTGGACAACCTTTTTCATAATGCCCATGATCAGACTTACATGATGCGCCCATTTTGATTAATGAAGCTCTCAGAACCCTCATGATAAGACTCAATAATTTCACTCATTAGAAGAAATATGCACACTACAAGTTATTATAAATAAGTTGATAGAAACTTAGCTGCTGGAAAAATACTAACAAAAGTATACTTTCAAGGTTTAGAGCAGAAGCCAAGTGCCATGCAGTGCACAAAGCAGTGGAAGGTATTGTCATTGAGGCAATTGTTACTGCCACAAAGTTTCATTCTATATGTTCATGAAAGTTGTATGCTGATAATTAACTGCATCACACAGCTGAAAATTCAGTACAGTCTGAGAAAACAAGCCATAATCAAATGGACAGTCATTATTCAAGAATAGGATGAAAATGCAAAAGTAATCACTCCATATCAAAGTGCTGATGCAATCAAAAAAGCCTTCATGAAGGCGCCATCATGCAAAACTTCTTTGAAGTTCAGTTGCTTAATATCCAGTTTCTAGCGTGAGAAGCAATATATAAGCCATTGGAATAGATCAAGCTACTAGCTTGTTATGCATGTTCGTTTGGATCATAATGTATATATGTCCATATTTTTGGCTTACAACTTGTGCAAACAATTTTTTTGTGGTCACCACCTTTTCTGAAGAATAATCTGAACATTAACCAGTCTATATGTGGTCATATTGTCCCTTAGTTAAGGGCAAAAGGGAAAGGATAGCACTCTGTGTAATGTGCAATTCCAGTGGCCCTATAATGCCCTTCTTATTCTTCCTCAACCTTTCTTGCACATAAATGTTCATTTCTCTCTTAATCTCTGAGTTCTCATTACAATCTCACAGTTGTATTGATCCCTTCAAGGGATCAGTCATTGTTGCATTAAATTTAATCATGGGCTGCTGTAGATCTATGTTGTTTACCTCTTTCAATAGACTTTAAGGCACTGATATACCCATGAGTGAGACCACGAATTACAAGGATCGATCATGGAGATTAAGTGGAGTTGACATCCAAATTGTTGTGTGATCATCAAATACCATTAAACATAACAGAAAATACTGTAAAATGGCCAAAGAACAAGTTGATAGAATAAACTGAGTCCAGCATAAGATAGAAGCAGTGAAGATGTAAATGTTGAGGTGGATACTTGATATAACCAGGAAAGGTAGAGTTAGGTTACAATAAAACAGGAAGGAGCCGTACTATGAGAATAGAAATGATGGTAAACAATCTAAGATAAATGTACTCCACAGCACCTTCGAGGGACAGCATTAGCAAGAAGGCATCTCAAACTACATCTGCAAATGTCAAAAGAGAGGGGAAAAGAAGATCTTAATGGAGATAAATGATATGCAGATAATTTGTTCTGCCGGGTAATGACCTTAAATAAGAAAAAGGAATCACATCAGAATCACTTTTAGCAACAAAAATTGACAAACTAAGTCTTTTCATTATGAAACATTCACTAATGTCTGCATCTGGTTGCATACGTAGACATTGAGTGACAAGCCTATTAAAATATCAGGATAGAAGGAACCACATGCATGACTTTAAAAAGAGAAAGGAGATATAATTCATGGAAATTGAGAGAGGATGCTCTTTTGGACGGTGTCAGCCTATGGAAGCAGGCAGTTTAGCAGAAGAGTAATCAGGGAACTTCATTATTTTCCCATAGGTGGTTTTTTTTTTCCCATTTTCACTTGGTTAAGGCTTAATTGCTTTACAAAAGCAGTCAAAATGCAAGGGATTGTTTAATACATCAATATGTTACTGGCTTTAATAAGGTTTTGTTAATCTTGATCCACACCCATAAAACATAGAACATGACTAAGTTTTATGAAGAACAAAAACTTTCAAAGAGAGAGACTTCTAATGAACCATACTTTAAGAAGAAAACTGATGCTTCTTTCTTTCAATCCAAGTAAAATAGAAATAAAATATTTACAAATTTACAAGGTTGGACATCATCATGATAGATGAAAAAATTAGTTAATAAAAGACATTTCTCAGAAGGCAATGCATGACTTTGATGTGCAAGAATCTAAATTCACATTATCAAGTCTCCCTAGGCAGTATTAATCTAAAAAGGTAAAGATAAGTACATGACAGTAGATATACCATGATTTCCAATACCAATAATTAGAAACTCTAGAGTAAAAGCACATATCCATGTCAAGGAACTCGCTAGAGCTACAGCATACAACACAAGCTTTTACCATGATAGAGACAGATGCTCAAGATCTTTTAAACCACTGATAAGTTCTCTCAGTGCTAAATCTTTGGTCAAAATGACATTTCAAATTCCTTCCTAACAATTTCCATCCTGGAGTAGGCTTCTTGTTTTTTTTTAAACCCCTCCACACCACACAAGATCCGGAATCTCAACCGAACAACATGACTATTATGTGGGTGCGTGCATGTGCAAGAACACAGAGAAGCGTAATTCCTGAAATGCATGAAGAAAAATTTGAAATATCTTACTCAAGAGACAAGAAATGTAGAATGGGAATACGAAATGCTTGCATGTAGAATTGCAGTTTGTTCTAGGCTTCTCAAACTTCAGTGGAACAATCAAGTACATAAACTGGAGACACATGCTTAAACGTATAGCTACAACATTGCCCCAAAAAAAGGAGCTACAAAAAGAGGGCAGATTGATCTCTATGCATTTCCAACAACAGCTAAAGCTGATTAGGAAAAGCTCAGAACTTAGCTAACTGAAAATGTTCCACGATTAAGCTTCCCAATTAAGACATTACAAAATGAAATACTTGCCATAAAAATATTCCAACACAAGAATCATCTCTAGATGGAATGGATTTCTAGACAGAAACTCATGCTCGTCAAATATGAGAACACTCAAGAGAAACATAAAGATCTAGACCTTGCTTGTCCGTTAAGCAACAGGGAGATGGTACTGGTTCATATACCTTGGAAAGAAACCCATCCTTCGTTTGCTTGTAGTTACTGTCAACATGATTCTTTGCCACTGCACGCTCATCAGCCCAGAAGACATACCATTTTGTCCAGTCAACAGTCTTGTTATAAGGAGCCTCACAGAGTTTCCTGCTTCACAGAAACTTCAGTTTGAAATCCTTAATGTTTTCCAATGAAATGGCCACTTACAAAAGTTTGAAGAAATTAAAGGCTTGTGGGGAGTAGTTCATGCAGCAAATAACACTTCATTTATTCATCTAAAAGAAACCCATAATAGAAATTTATTTAAGCAATTACCCCATCAAGCTGATAAGAGATCCACCAGATAAAGCAATAGTGAAGCATCCCCTCTCTTTCACCGAAATCTCTGATAATTGTGCAATGTATTCAGCCAACTCAGTAGCCAGCTCATCTAAACTTTCAAAAACCCTCAGTTCGCCTTTCTTCTTAGGTTCACCGGAAGCTGCCATTGCTCTTAAATTGCTACAGTCCACTCGAGTCCTACAAATATAGCAGCTAAACTCAGAAACATGAAGCTAAAAATGTCACAGACTGGCACAAACTAAAGGGTTCAACTCAACAGAGTAATGAATGTGACAGATAACAAAGGCCTATGGAAGTAGGGATGATGGAAATTGAGTAAAACATCAAGTCAAACTCTAAGATTTTGATTGTATGAACAAACAAAAGACAACCAAGTATTGCCCTGATGAAACTATATACACACACACACAGATATATATATAGAACCAGCAATTCACAACCAAATGAAGTGTCCAAAGAAAGTAGAAAAAAAGATAGCAGAGAATCGTCTGACATTCAGTAAAATAGTACAACAATAGCAAGAAGAGCAAGAGAGTGTATCTAGTACAATAGTAAAGAATAATACCCTTTCACAAGATTAAAATTTAGCAAAGAAGTTATGGATATTTTTCCATGCAGAACAAATAAGACCATGCTCGTAAAAGAATAAAAATCAGACAATTTTCTTTCGATTATCAGAAGAGAGACTGATTTTTCACCTCCAGAAATCAAGAAAGAAAATGATTCAAATTAAATCTAGTTCACAAATTATCGAAAAGAAGCAAGAAACTAACTCCATTTTAGATCGACTGTGACTTTAAAAAGATAAAAATACAAATTAGTTTCACAACCATCTTTAATCAGGAAAGAAAGAAATATCTGCATTCCAAAAATTTGTCCCATATCTTCACCCGAAAACAAAAAATATTGTCTCGTATGATATCCCATATGGTGTTAATAAAGCAGATTGGAGATTAAACATCTGACATGCACCACATCTCCCTCAAGTGAAAAACAGCAAGATATCCAACCCACTTATTCACAATCTAACACTTATTCACAATCTACAGATGAAGGAATTATTTCGTCCCAAATGGTCACATGCAAGCACAGGATCCTCCGCATCAGCTTTACTGTCATGTCAATAACTGGTTTTAATGCGTGGCAAAGCAGGTAGCAGATTGGCCCACCTCTGCTTGCAGGAATTTCAACAATCATTTATCCTAAAAATGTTGCAACAAGACCAGAAAACGACATGTACGAAGGATGCCAGGAAAAGATGATTGTAAATTGTAACATGTCAAACATGCATTTATCTCATTAAGATAAAACAAGATGCATCTGTCAGTTGAAGAAAGTGGGGAAAACTTGTCAAAATCAACTACAACATTAGCATGTCAAACAATCAACAATTCTGATATTCTCCGAACTAATAGAAGAATGTGAAAAGCCGCTAAATGTCCCACTTTCCATGTTAGAGCAACCAAACTCAAAAAGAACATAAGAATGTAACCATGTAACAGTTCAGATTTTTATGCAGGAAAGGACGAGACACAGACCGGCATGTGATACCAAAAACAAACTCAAATTTGTTAAGCAAAGAACATATGAGTCTGAAAACCATCTCATGCCGAATATATTAGAGGGGAAAAAAGGTTTGGCAAGAGGAAAGCCTTCAATAACCCATCAAAAACAAACAAGTGAAGATCCTAAAAACCAAAAGTTAAAAAGCAAAACATATACGATAGGATGAGAAAAATCTATGCTTAGTTAAATCTTATGATACAAAATGAACACAAAAAGAGAGAACATCTGAATCCTGCACTAACCCTTTAGACAATATGCAAGAGAGAGGGAGAGCGCACCCTGACTCTATTTATGATGATTTAGAATTCATGTTCAAAAATTACAGAAGAAACAAAAAAGGAATATTTCAAAAGAAAAAAAGCATATTTCTCACAACAAGAGGATTTTAACATCTCATTTCAAGCTAACACAGGCGCAGCTTTTGAATAATAAACTTGTGTACCGAAGCCATTAGAACTTCAAGAGAAAAAGAAATGTTACTGAGTATCTAATGAATAAATATTATGGGAAGAAGGCGTAAGAAAAATAACCAAACATGTACAACCATCATTTTACAGCAGAGCAATCCAAAGATTCCATGATTTTTTTTTTTTTTTTAAAAAAAGATCACTTTCCTCTTTCACAACAAAATTAATAAACAGAAATTAGTTGATTCATACATTCAAGAAAACAGTACCTAAAGCAGACACTCAGTTAAGCATCACCGATGCCACGAGAATTGAAGAAGATAAAGAAGTGAAGAAGAGCATAGAAAACCATCCTAAGAAGACCCAATATCTTCGACCAAAGAAAGATGACCGGCTTGGAAATCGATATTTCATTCCAAAATTACTTAGAATTCAGCAGAACAAAAGAAACTCAGATCCCAAAACGATCCTAGGAGCTCAATTCCCCACCAGATAGAGAGAGAGGAGGGGGGAGAGAGAAACAATAAACAATTCCCAATGTCTTACAATCTAATAATTTCGAAACAAAATTTAGTGCAAAAAACTTGTCAGGAAGAGCAAAACAGCCTTATCGTGTCTTGCGATCAAATTAAACCAATTAACGCCAAATAAATCAAAAAAAAGCATCAAAGATCGAATTTTTATATCAAAGAAACCCCAATTTTAGCAAAACTAGGCAATCCCAGATCCCAAAACCCACTGGACCTCACATTATGCTCATAAAAAAAATCTCAATGAACAAAAAAAAGGAAGAAAACAGAGGAGAGCTCACTAGAAAAATAATATAAAGAGGAGAGAGATGGGCGGCAGGGGACGGCAAACAAAGGCGAAGAAGGTGGGTGACATCAGAATCCTTCGTATTCTAATCCATTCCAAGAGAGCATTAAATTAATCCGAGAAGACGCCAAGAACTCACCCTCTCCAGCTGCACACACGTGCATCCGCCGATCCAAAAACCCTCAAAAGATTCCCAAAAATCCCCTCAAAATCTCGCCTTTTTTCCACCTGCCTTCCTCCTCTTCTTATCTTCCTCCCAAATTTCCTTCCCTCTGAGAAGAGAGAAAGATTAAAAATAAAAACACAGAGACGAGAACTCCCTCTCGGGCTTTATATAGAACCACTTCTACAGAGAGGGAGGGGTGGAACAAACTGCTGCTCTTTCTCTCTCTTGAGTTTTGAGCTGAAGAGAGAGAAAGGGGAAAGAAAAAGCAATAGAGACACCTGTGCAAATAGCTTGTTGACAAGTGGCAAAGTCTATTTTGCTCTCCTAAATCCCAAAAATGAGTCCATTTCCCAAAGCGGGGTCATCCTTTTCTTGGCCAACAAACGCCCCTCGGACCTCCTAGATAAATTAGCTCCTGCCGGATGTTCTGTATCAGAATAATGTGATCATCCGTCTGTTTAAAAAAAAAAATATTATGATTTTTTTGTTTTTCCAGTAATCCTAATTTTATGATGATGGTCTTGTTATTCTATATGTACCAATTATCTTCTTATGGCCAGAAGGAAATTTTTTTTAAAAAAAATTAATATACATATAAAGCCGACATCTATGTAATAGTTGGCAGTATATTTATCAAAGTATATGCATAATATAAAGCCAGACTAGAATCAGATCGATCGAATTTGAATTCAGGTTCGAACAAATCAAAACTCTATAATAGAAGTCCTGTATCAATGATTCAAATCATTAAATATGATCTACTATCTCAAAACTATTTGCACACAAAAAATCATATGATTTAGAGAACCTTAACTTATGCATCAAGTAGTAAAATATTAAATAATCAAAATAAAATTAAATTAGATATATTTTTTGATCACTTGATGCATAGATTAGGGGTCTTCAAATCATATAATTTTTAGTATACAAGTAGTTTTGAAATAGTAGATCACATCCTGAAAGAATGATGCCCTACAAGCCAATGAAAATTTATTTTTTGATGGATTGTTCTTTAATCTTCTAGACTCGTGTAATGACATTTTATAAATAAATAAAAGATATTTATGTTTCATCATATGCTGCATCTTATATTTGTTAAGATTATGATGAATTCGATAGATTAGGACAATGATTTTAGGACTATGATGAGATTATGTCTGTGAGATTTAAAATCCTAAAATCTTAATCTAAAATATTTTCAATCATTGGATCATGGAGTCAGGGATCAATGTTTCCGGAAAGACCGGCACATCTTATGTATGCTCAATGGGGAGGGTGATTGATCTCACAGTTACTTGTATAAAGATACTAATACAAGAATGTGGGTACTCATTAGAAAATGAGTTCACTGAATTGATCCGACTTGAGAACATCTTATGGAGTCTTACATATATGTCAAAAAATAGTTCTCTTAGTGAAAGTTGTGCAAGTAATCCTCTGACCTGAGACTACCATGCAACCTTGTATGCATAAATCCATATTTTAGTTCATACTTATTCATGATTGAGTCATGTATAGGATATTCTGGATATAGTAGATTGTGTATAGAGGTTGTATGTAGGCCAATATGGAATCAATCACTCCTGGTAAGAAAAGATTGCATCCTACTTATTCTAATTGGATGATAATTAAAGAAGTCTTTGATCAAAATAGAATGAAAATTAGAAAGAGTTTCTAATATTTTATTAATTAAATCATCATTATAATATCAAAAAAGATATGAATATGATATTAGTTTTGATATTTTTCCATGATCAGAGTTATATTTGGGATGTAGGATGATTGCAGGATCGAATTGTACAGTAACTCACCACTGAAGGATATTTTTGATATTTTTATCAAAATTTTATATCTTTCGAATAGACATGATACATTGCTAGACGTCAATTTTGTCTACTAGATTTGATCGAATTAAAGAGTTTAATTTGATCGTCCATTAGAAAGGATTCTAATTGTTGAAATCGAATTAGCTTGATTGGACCTAAATCGGTTAGATTGAATTTTAATCAAATCAGGTCAACTTACATCCGAACCTATTGCTAGCTAGATGTGGAACCCAATAGATCACACACAAAGAAAATTGATTAAGGATCTAATTGGATTAGATCTTCTTTGTTACATTGTTTTATAAATTTCTAAGCTATAGTTATC
Organism: Elaeis guineensis; assembly: GCF_000442705.2. Lineage (NCBI taxonomy): Eukaryota > Viridiplantae > Streptophyta > Magnoliopsida > Arecales > Arecaceae > Elaeis > Elaeis guineensis. Next base: position 72,360,756 of record NC_026005.2, on the reverse strand, counting down.
TAGTCTAATACTATTGTAAAAGCATTATGAAGCCATATGATAACCCTATAATAAATTCTCTACTATGCACTGGTCAAGAAATTGAAAATAGAAAGTTAATCAAGGATGTACATTCCCTAATGAAAGTCATTGATCAACAGCTTACCTTTACTTGAAATGACCCTGATCCAATTTAACTAAATTCGTAATATATATATTTTGAGGGTCAAAGGGGTTCCTAGTGAACTCATTATGTTTACACCATTGCATGAGATAACTTTTAGAAAAATACTAGGTTATCTAAAGTAATATTGTAAAATACCAATTATTTTTATATTGTGCTCGAAAGCCCACCAAGAAAAGAGAGAGAGAGAGTTTATGCTATTAGGTATTTGCTATTCTAATAATGAGGATTGAGACTATCTTATAGTTAGATTATACATCTTCAAGTGCTCATAAGCCATCCTAGGAGACTAGCTTCCCGTGACTTATCGAGAAAGCTTAATTTTGAAACTAGTGGTGATATTATAATTTACATGTATTTCTATATAATATTCTTCGATTGCTTTTACTAGAACTTTCTCCTTATACTTGGGTTCGAGACTTCGGTTTATATCTTTAATAAAAAAGGATGATTGATCTTCTTTCACGACCTCAACTATTGGATCGCACTTTACATAACTTTCAAAGCACTACATATCATTTCCTTCCATCGACAACATAGATCACGAAGCTAACGTCGTGATTTGAAAGCTATGCAAAGTTCGAAACAATGGTTAAAGTCGTGAAAGATAATTAATCATTCTTTCACCGTGAAAGACAATTAATCATTCTTTCGCACAAAGGACACAATCCAAACCCCTTAGGCTATAGCATCCAGATTTTTTGCTATTTTATTTTATTCTATTTTTCTAATAGAAAGATTTTAATTGATGTTTGTCTCTTATTTAGTTTACACACACACACACATCCCCGCATAAAGAGAGAGATGGGTATTTGTATGATTGTATTATAGTATAATACATAGCATGTGCATCAATATATCATGTTTGATCTAGTATGATGCATAGCTTGCCATCTGATGCAAATATATCATTGGATAAGTAAAAACAACTTGTACTTTCTCACTAAAAGATCGGTGTTATATCAATGATATTTTAGAAGTATTATCCATATGATAAGCTCAACATAATCTTGAAGAATAAGTAAATTAACACCTCCCAATAATTGCTTATTTGGAAAATAATATTTTCTAAGAAAAAATTTTCTAAAGACAAAAGGCCCCACTTCCATTTTAAAACTTTTCATTATCATGCCCCTATTTGAATAAAATATGGCCAAAAGTTGTTTAATATGAATATCTTTTTGTTAGTAAATAATAAATCAATAAGCATGTAAGGTAACACCCTTCCTCATGCTTGCTTATCTCCTTTTGCACCATTCTATCCTAGATCTCTTTTTTGAGAAGATATCCTTACTCTTCTTTTGCGTTAACCTCTTAGAACTCCTTTTTGATAAGTCTTCTTTTAAACCATAGATCATATGGATGGGTGGAGAAGAGCGAGAGAGAGGTAGGGAGGGGAGGCAGGTTGATTTCCTCCAAGAAAATATATATTAGTGTGGTCAATTATAAATCATACATCCAAAATTCTAAACAACAACTTGCCTTTAAGTGGATAGGGATGTCTCCATGATAATGACTCAATGAGTTGAAGGTAGGTTGTAAGTTTGTCGCTTCTTGGAATAGATTTTTATCTGATAAATTTTTATATTTTTATTATATACAAGGCATATGAGATTGTATACAAATTTCTAATCAAAATGTGTAACTCCTCAAACATGTGCTCGTATATTCCTACCTATTTTGGATCTTTGCTAATGCATACTTTGAAAATTTGTATGTAGAATTAGTAGGATTTCAAACTCTCCATTTTCATATTCTTCAACATCTATTAATTGTGTAGTCACCTCAAAAAGACATTAAGGATCATATAAATTAAAGAAAATATTGTTACCTTCCTCTCCCACCTACAGTTGAAGATTTAAGACCCATGTATTATCTGTGCAACAAAGTTTATCATCCTTTGTAGAAGAAAATGTTTTGGGGCATCCTTTATGTATATACTAAAAATTCATGAACTCCACAATCACTAACTTGCAAAGTCCATAATCATTTGACCTTTATATTTGGTAACAAATCCACAAGTTGAACCAATCTCTTCTTGCCATATAGCAAGAGAATTATTTGTTTGAATACAACAGAAGCCGTTAGTATTACTCTTTGTAGAATATTTTATATCATTGTAAGACTCCTAATTAATATGATATTTGTTTGTTATTGAACTTACATTAATCCAATTAACATGCTTCAACTCTTGTTTCAAGCATCAACTATTATATCATAACATTGGCATCTTGCATGCATGACCTAGTGATTCTTCAATATTTATTTGGCCATTTTTTAGGCACACAAAAGATAACTCTTTCTCTAGTTATTCATGCTCTTCCAATTTTACCTTTCTAATTTATTGTTTGTTATAACTCAATAACATTTGCTAATACCATCTCCACCAAAAAAAAAAAGTATTTGCTAATACTATTTAGGCAGTCATGAGATCGATCGCATTAGAAGCCTATATGCTCATGCAGGTGGCAGGATCTCCACAAATTGCTCCAAATACATCTCAGACTCAACCAATAACTCCTAATTATTTCTCAATAAGCTATTTATAATGGTCAAGCATATTATACCTCTTATCGATCGTATGTCTAATTCTCTAGCATTTTAATTCTCAACCAATACCTTCTAATTATTTCTCAATAAGTTAATTATAGGATCGAGCTTGCTGTACCTCTGATTGATTATGTTCTAATCCTCTAACATCTTAGTTTCTACAAAGAAAACACAATTAGGACCTTCTAGAAAGTAAAGCAAATTGTCATGTAAATGCTAAGTGTGTTAAAAGAGCAGTTTCTTCTTTTTTTTTTTTCCCTTTTGAGATATTGAAGGAGTGCTTTGATCCATGAAACCAGTGCATAGGTGAAAGTATGCAAGGGCTACTATCGACTTGTTTCATTCTGCAAGTAATTATCTCTTGACCAGAAAAAACTTTTGCCAAAAAGCATACTAAGCCACCACTTTACCCAAGTACAAAACACAAATTACACCACAAGGATCTCTTTCTTCTTGCGCAAGTTGTCCTTTGAGCCTCCATTTATAACAAAACAATATCAGTGATATAAATATTTTGTATTGAAATCTCTTCACAGGATTGCCACCTAAATCATTTTCCATTCTTATCAAAAAAATAAAAATAAAAAATAAAATCATGTCTCCATCACCTCTGGTTTCTTTAAAAAGAATTAGGCATAAATATTATCACGGTCACTCCATAGCATTTGATAGAATATTCTTATCAAAATAAAATCTTTGCTAATGTTTATGGATAGGAAACTATCCTATAATATCATCTCATATTTTATATCTAAAACAAACCTATTACAAAACTTATAGTTACAAAATCTATGATAGGCTACCAAAATTAAAAGAAGGTAACAGGAATTTAGAGGATGAAAAGATGATGATTCTTAGATCTAAAGTCTCAGCTGCAACACCTAATTCCTCACAATTCCTGGTTGTCACTTTTCTAGCTTTATTTATTTGACATGAAAATGAAAAAACTAGAAATATAATTAAGAAGAAAAATAAAAAGAGAAAAAAGAGAAGAGAATTAACAAATTTTTTTTAATCGGTTTGTAATGAGAAACCCATAGAAGTTATTAGGAATATGGTTCAAAATATGGTGAAGATTGAAAATTGTCCTTTTCTTATTTCTCTCTTTTATTATGTTATTCTTTCATCATTTGTCATGCAAAAAGAAATAAGTACATCTACTCGACGTAAAGATGGTTCCCTATTTTTATATAATCTTTCTTCATACATTATAAATTTTATCCTCCATATTTTTTTTTTCTATTATTTTAATTAATTCCTCAGCAACCAAACAAAAACTTATTGTCAACTCATTGATGTCCACATGGTTCCATCTTTTGATGGAAAATCACATTCTTCCATCAAAAAGGAAAATATTTTTTATGTAAAATTACCAGTGCCGCACATCACAAGTACATTGCCCACCTCTGATGCATATTGCGTAGAATTTCAGCTCTTCAAATAAATTATCATCTTAGATGCATGCACTCTGTTGTCCATCTATAGACAATGTTGTCAAAGAAATAGACACAAAGGAATGAGTCATGTAAAACAAAAAAGGAATGTATACATCAATTTTCCTCTTATAAATTGTGACATGAGCTTATATTCTAGGGACCATAGGTTCATAATTTTTGGTTCTATTTAGAGACACTAGCTTCCAACAACCATAAAATTGGAAGGACAAACCATATGTCTCGGTGATAAATGAATTTTAGCTTTCAACAGTAACATTCTTGAAAGATAATATGCTTTCAGCGACCATTCTGTGGTATATTTATGCAAGGGTAGACAGCAAAAAAAATAGATAGACCCTCCTCCAACCACGAGCGAGGAACATTAAAGAGAGTGTTGGAGCCTAGTAACTCTTATACAGAATGCACTGATGAAACTATTAAATAGACTCTCAAACAAATTTTGGTACATGGAGTACCCTTATTGTTCCACTTTATCCTTCCAAGGTCCATGTTGCCTGTTATTATCTCTCATTTACGTTTGATGATTTGGTCATTGAATAGTACATCAATTCGAAATGGTTTTCGCACATCCCTTTCGATTGAATAAAGAAGTTTGTATCACATTATAGATTTTTTTTTCACCACATTGATGCACTAATCAACCATCAAATAGTCCACCTATGGGTTTTTTCCTGATCCATTGCACCTCTCTTTTCTCAACAGAGACGCCTTGTTTTCTTGTAGTCCCCACTTTTTGTACCCATCTAATCCTGCTTTCCTTCATCATTCCAATTGGTTTCTTCTATGGTATGCTACTGCCAATGGGTCATTTCACCCATCATTTTCTGGCTTCTCCTCCCCCCACCACTGAAGTGAAATCATTATCCCATCAAGGGAAGCAGTGGAATCTCATCCTCCCAAGCTCGGTTGGAAAATAAAAGTGGTTGGCGTGATGGTAGGCATGGCCAATAAATCAATGCCCACATCATGAAAAGATCTAGCTCCCACCTTGGGGCTCGGTAATCCAATGTTGGTTTATTCGAGTGGGTGATGGGGGCCCGGTCAGTCCTTTTGTGGGCCCATTACATGAACCATGAATTATATCACAGCTGACATCTCATTTGTTATCAAGCATCAAGAGAAAGCTACCTCTGGTGCTAGTTTCAAAGGAGGTTGGTTCGCACTTTTGAAAGCGTTCTAGTTTTTCTCATACGTGTGTTGGGGAAGCAACTAAAGGTTCTTGATCATTGGATGGGAATGCATTTGTTCCCAAGATCCCTTACTCAAGCACAAATAATAACATACAAATGATTCTGATTCCCATCATTGCGATATTGAAAAAAGTTTCCCCTATGGTGGATGTCACTTTTGCCAAGTTGGGTAGACTACAAAGCCTTATCTAGTTGCATCATTGTTTTAGAGATAACATCCATTCCATTTGATTATGGTATTTAGACAATTGGTCGGTGAATGCCCATTACATTTTTTTGTCATGCATAAATAACATAAATATGAAAGAAGTGTCGATATACCTGTCAAGAATATCAAAAAAATTCAATTTCCTTGATTTTAGATTGTAGAATAATATTTCTAAATTAGTCTGATTGTATATTCTTTATCAATCTTGATTTTCTAATATGAATATCCCTTAATTGGGTGATGTAAATATTTATATAAATCAACCCTGTAAATTAACTTGATTGTATATTCCTTATAAGCTTTAATTTCTTGATATTCTACATTTGTATTTTACTTCTACACCTGGAAACTCAATTAAGGTAGGCAATTCTAGAATTCTTTTTATCTTCTTGACATTGACATGGCATCAGGTTCAATTCGATAGTGGTGAGAAAAAAGAAAAAGAATAACATCTTGTGCTCTTCTTAATTGCAGAATTTGTTTTAATTTTGTGCCAAAAATAGTTAACTCAATATCTCAATTTTTTTAAACAATTGCAATCTGTTCCTTTCTTGGCTATGAAACTACTTTTGGTTTGTTCATATTGATTTAGCATCGTAACAATCTTGGCTCTCTTGAAATTTTATTGATCTTTTAGGTTAGATTCAATCTTTCAACAAAGTTTCTCTTGTTTGTTCTAAATTTGTCTCTATTTTGGTTTGTGCAATTCTGCTCTTCTCTTATTTCCACTGCAATATTTAGGATTTGTGATTTTGCACACTAACTTTATTATTTTATATATTGATTATGATGGATATTTACATCATAATTAAAGGATGTTTACGTCAGAAAATCTTAGCTGATAAGGAATATACAATCAGACTGATTTAAAAATATTATTCTACAGTTTAAAATCAAAAAAACTAAATTTTTTTGACATCTTTGACAATGGAGAGGAATTATTTTAAAATAGTTAATTAGATTGTCGGTACTTTAGTATGATAAAAAAAATAGATAAATATATGGAGAATTGACAAAAAAAAAAACATTGATGCATTGAAAATGACCGTCCCTTATACTAATTTTAAATCTAATTTTCTGTACAAAACTCCATTGATGAGATGAAAAAGGTGGAGAGTTGGTGTTGAGTTGGTTGTGGACCATTAAAATATAAAAAGAATGTCTACAGAATGAACCATCATCAAGCTGCCCTAAACAAATGGAATAAGGTTTATTAATTAACTTAAATAGATGGAACATTGCTTTTCCCTTGTTGGATTATGACTTGTTAATTTGCATCATATAGAGTCAAGACTTTTCTATGGCATCCATCTAGCCTAAGGATATGCTAAGCTAAATGGATGACAATATATTGCTTTCTTTGTTACTCTTTACATCCAATCCTCTTTAAATGTGCATCATCTCCACCTTTGAGCACTCACTATCATCTCTCATGCTGTTCCCTTCTTGAGGTCAAATGAATTAAAAGATACCATTTATTTGTCTTAACCTTGTTATAACGTGGACTTAAGCTTCGATTGGTTAGATTTTCTGAAACTGCAACAATTGTAAACAAACAAAGCTAGGAAGAGCATCCAAAACTTATCCACCATAAATATTCTCTCCAGATAATATATTTTACTGCAGTAAGTTTCTAATATGACTGCTAAACCTTGACAAAGACTGTCACATCTTGAATTTGCTTGCAACGAGTGATTGACCGACCAGTTTATGGCACCTGAACTACGATATCCAATAATACTTCCACCTTGTTGACTAAGGAAAGCATATGGACCTGAGTAATTATATATTGATGAATTTCCCTCCATTTTTTAATGAAAATATCGAACACTTAATGGTGACACTTTCATCTCTCTGTCTTCAAGCATTTTTTCCTGTAGACCCTGCTAATGTCACGTAATGGAAAGTTTGGCCCATTTTTGGTGCTTTTTATAATGGGAGAGTACCTTAGCTCATATACAATTAGAAATTGGTTAAAGCATAACGAGCCGTCTCTTTAGTCAGGCAGCCAAAAAAAAAAATTTATCCATTCATATGACATGATTCAATGAACCAAATTTCAACAGCCAAATGGGAGGATGAAGACTGAATAACAAGGAAATTTGAGGGAAAACTCCATCCCACAATGGCTTGTCAATCATAAAAATGCCTTATCTACATACCAGGAGAATCCAAGTTAATAATTTTTTTTCTTTCAAGAAAAAGGAGGAACAGAAAACACCTTTCATTCAGCATACGAAGAGTGATTACATAAGCTCTCCCACGGAGTGGAGAGAACAAAAAAACAGCGGTCTTATATAACCTGCTCATGACTAAAAACATTCTTAAGAAGCAGAAAACCTGGCATCAGTCCAGGAGAGAACAATGGCTCCCAGCTAAGAAAATTATGCAGAGCTTTCTGAAAGACCTCCTGGACAACAATTTCCTTGCTTCAGAGGATCCTCCTGTTTATTTCCATCCAAAATGACCAAGTCATATAGCTAGAAGAAATGAGTCCCATGCCACACCATAGACTGTTAGGTTTCTTCTTTCCTCCAATCTATCCATAAGGGGATATTCCTCTTGCCCATCTAAATCTCAGGGTAGCTTCAGTTGCTTCCCAGCAACAGGAAGGAAAAATATTTTCTATATGCTCTGGGAATGCTTCGCACAGAGGACACTCGGACAGTGTAATAATGCAGTCCATCCTTTTCTGCTTAAGACTTCACCCGTGTTCAATTTGTTTTTGATAGCCAACCACATAAAAATCTTCATCTTCCCCAAAGCATTGGTTTCCGCAATATCTGAGCCATAGGGCAGATTACACATCTTTGATTCAAGAATCTGGAGAATAATCTTATTCTCCTATCCGACCACCTCCACATCAAGGTCAGAGGGATGATGTTACTTAGAATATCAGCCAGGTCCCTTGGTTCCTCTAGTGTAATGTTCCATATGGGAGGTTGCAGGTTGATAACTCAGCTGCAGGATAAAGTACCCTGGCAGTCCAAAATAGTTACCTCCTTATGTTCACAGTAGCAAAAATGTTGGAGAACAATATGGACAAGGGGTGCTCACCAAGCCATATGTCATGCAAAGAGTGGTATCAGCCCTTCTACCTAAAAAGTAAAAAGAAATGAAGACTCATCCAAAAAGGGTCAAGATTTTTGCAGACGGATCTCCATAATACTGAGGCTGTTGTCATCCTTTTCCTTCTGCTCAAGCTAACATTGGTTCCATTATAATTAGTTGAGTTGATCTGGCTTATCCTGGTTGTTCTCCACCATTCAGCAACCTCCGAGCCAATATAAACAGTAAGGCTTGGTTGATGTCTGCCTGATTTAATATTCATAATCCTCCTCCTTTCTTAGTTTTGCATCCCAGTTTCCAATTCACCAAATCAGAGAAAGGGCATGAAGTAGGTTTGCCACCCCCCACCCCCCAAACAAAAAAAAAAAAAGCTTCTTTAAAGTTTGTCAATCCTTACCAGAAGTTGGTGTTAGAAAGAACAAGGACATATAGTATATTAGCAAGGAAGAAAGCATCCACTTGACAAGGGTCCATCTGCTTCCCATTGATACCAGTTGACCTTTCCAGTCAAATAATTTTTGCTGAAATCTCTCTAGGAGATAGTGCCAATCATTCTTTGCCAGTGCATAAGCGGTCGAAGGAAGTCCCAGGTAAATGATGGGGAATGTTGTAATGCTGCAAGTTGTCTACCTTTTTCTGCATCCTGCACAAGTAAACCAAAACTCTTGGTGAAGTTTACTTTTAGACCCAAAGAAAATTGTAAAAAATTGTAATCCCCTTAGCATGATCTTAAGATGAGTGATCTGTGCCTGCTCAGCCTCACAAAAAAGTACGGTATCGTCTGTATGTTGTCTGAAGATATCATTGAGCACTGATTGCAGAGGTCTTCTATGCTCCATCTGAGAGTTGCTAAACCCCAGAGTCTCCTCCAATCTATCCAAGTTATGGATTTCATTCAATAGCATAGTCTTTTCTTAGTCGAGTGAATTGTATTTGTCTTGCCCAGGTCTTGACTGCAGCCCTGAGCTCACTAATCTCGGCCACCTAATGAGCATAAATGTTGGAGGTGGAAAAGTTATTAGTCCAAGTTGAAACAAAACCACATGAAACCTGCCAACTGCATTTTTAAAATTCTCCAATCAAAACAAGTTTGAGCAGTCGCAAAGCTCATTGGTGTCAAGGAGGAGAGGGGAAAGGTCCAAGCAAGGGTTAGCAGAGGCTTTCAAAGAGGAGGAAGGGAAGGTTGAGTCCCAATCAGTGGAAAGGAGGAATCAATCTAGTTTTGTAAAGGATGGTTGTTGTTGGACCAAGTGTAGAGTCTATCTTTGATGGGAGGGTCAATATGAGCAAGGGAGTGGGTGATTTAGGCAATGGCCCCAGTGTCCCTCCGGGATTTGGTGAGACCTCTTCTCTCAGAGGCCTTATGGGAAGCATTGAGGTCTCCTCCAAGCGGCAAGGGAATGGGGAACAAACTTCTGATTTTCAGGAGTTCTGCCTAGAATGCTCCTCTCTGATGGCAATTTGCTGGTCCATAAACTGCTATCGGAGCCCATTCACACTGTTGTAGATTGTTGAAGTGGATCATCATAGAAAATTGCTTGGTGAGAGAGGAAAGGCATCTTAGACTTTTACCATCCAGCTCTAAGTACCCTACAAGGGGGGTTGCAGAACCTTGACCCTTGTAAGGTGATAATCTCACATGTGGTAGACATGATGAGGTCTTTTACAAACCTCCTTTTCTCTGGCTGCCCTAGACCTCTCACATTCCGCAAAACCATTCTCATTTTGCTACCAATATCATTTCCAACATAACCAAACCATATAAAAGCCATGGCAAGTCTTAAAACATTCATAAGCCTTAAAAAGGCAGTCAAAAAGTGGTTTCAAAGGAAGTCCTAGAGCAGATAGCAAGATAAAGGAACATCTATCCAAATATTACAAAACAACACAAAATGCAGCAGAAGCAACATCAAACAGTGATAGCTTAGTTCTGAGGGATGGTAAGGATGCTAACTTTGACTGGTCCACGGTAAAATAAATCTTATTTTTAGTATGTACAGTTCCATGGTTAGAGATCTTTTGAGTCAATTCAAAGCATCAAGCTAGCAAAGCAGTTCATCACCAATATTCAAAAATCATGAGTATGTAATGGCCAAACTTGCGGTCCTAATTTTACATTGTTTTGGTTGGGTGTTTGAGTTGGGCCTGTTTGAGTATTCTTTGCCCAGACCAGCCCACTGATAGCACTAGATATCTCGTGCAAGCCCAAGCTCTCACATATCGCTGGAGGTCCAAAAGCCCCTAATTCCAATATGGGAACAATAAAAAGAGAACAACAATAAATATGGTGAAAATCTTCAAATTCCTAACGTTTGCAAAACTCTTTCATGACAGACTAAAGCATATAAAAATAAATTTCATAACACTGGTGAAGAGACTGATGATTTAGTTTTCATCTTCTGCTTTTTCCTTTAAGATGTATCTCCTTTTCCCTTCCAGATTTTGTCTTCTGCTTCTGCTTCTCCATCTCCCTAGTCTTTCATGTGTAACAGCAAGAACTGGCATCCACTACCAACAGTAACCACAACAACCAACAGTAGGCAACTGGTTCATCTGATCCTTCTTTTGCTTCAACTCCTTTCTCTTGCTTCCTTTCATTTCTTCCACTTTCTGCCTAGGCTTATCGAGATATAAAAGTACCATTTGCCTTTATGGTTTTCTTTTGTATGATCCTCAGAAAAAGGCCTCTCAACAAAAGAGGGACTGTGATAGTGCTTTTTCACCAACAATTATAATGATAATAAAAGTGGTACTGGAGCTTTAGAGGAAAGCAACTTAGAAATGTGAGAGCATCCTTAAATCACCATCTCACAATGTTCAGCAAAATGTGTATGCATGTTGATGATTCTAAGTTCTAAAGACTGCTCAGAAAGAGATGGAATAGCGAAAGTACTTCACATTCAGCATAGCAATAGTGATCGTTTAAGAAGCAAGCATTAACCAGCTTGCCATAGGGTCAGATATATGAAAAGAAATAGTAGAGTGGTTGAAAATGAAGAAGTCTGAAAGAATGGTACATGTTCTAACACAAATTGGTCTACTCTGTATACAGTCTGTGATTCTTTTTCAAGATTTATCTGCATGTTGTCATATGACACAGATTTTTGTGACATCCAATTATAGGGTCCCTTGTGTTTTAACTGATTCTCTTGTTTTGGCTTCATTCTAAATACAAAGATTATCCCTCGCTATGATGTGTGAAGGACATCCCTTCCACTTAAGAGATGAGTCTATTCCCCGAGGAGTTTCTATCCACTCTTAAGCACACAAAAAAGTGGAAGGATAATTTTGTCTTTATGACAAAAATCCAAATCATCACAAAATACAAAGCACATTAAATACTTTACTCCTTCCCTTATTCTCTCCAGCTTATTCCTCCAACCAAATGCCAAAAGGCACCTAGTCCACGGAACCTCATGGGAATAAGCCCATCCATTCTACAGTAGCCAGATAACTTTTTCTTATTCCATTCAAAGTTATTCCACAACCAAATGAAGTCTTGTAGTTGTGCAATGGCTTGGCATGACTTTACTTGGGAACCTACAGCTCATGACCAGAAGTCACTAGAGGTTGAGGTAAAGTTCGATATAACAATAATGGTGAGAATGCAAGAAAATAACCAAAAAAACAAAAAACAAAAAACACAACTAGAGTTTATTTAGAAGCAAGAGAGGAACTTGGGAGTTCGAACAAAAATAACTATTGTGTTTGTATCTATTAATATGCAGGATAAAAAATCCATTCTTTCCAAATAGTCTCTAAAAGTACAAATAATATTAGAGAGCAGTGAAAAAGATATTAAAAAAAAATAAAGAGGCTATCTGTGATGAAAAATGCCACGTTATGGCATCAAGCCTGCACTTTTCTATCGTTTAGTGGACACTAAAGAGCTTATGTGTCTTAATCTAGGTGAAAAAATACCTCCCTTCTCCGAGAAGAACAAAGAAAATTTTCTTATAACATGTAATAATCACTTTCAAACCCCCAATTCTTCCTTTTGTTTCCCTGTAGATACAATTATACCACATCTAAAAATAACAGGGAACAATTTTTATCAAGTTTCCAAACACGATTGCTTTTTTTCTTTGTTTGGGCTTGAGGATTACTAGTACCATAGCTAAATTGAGCAAGACCAACACAAAAACAGAGATTTGGCACAGCAGGCTGCAGTCAGTCAGCAATATTTCCCCTTGATTCCCATGGTAGTATAGTTCTAAACCAAGCATTTGTCTTGTGTATGCTTGTTTACTTCCTTTTGAATGAAGATATGTTATTAGGCTGTGTTTGGAAGTGGAATAAGAAGAAGTAAAAGTCATTTCACCTAGTTACTCCATCCTTTCAGCCAAACAAATAATTTGAGCTCTTGGACTAAATCACTTTTTCAGAAAGGTAAAATTGATATTTCTAAAAAGGTGGTTGCCTTCCAAACTCATTTACCCCACTTAACCTAGGAATAAATTACTCTACCATGTAGGATGGAGTAATTTACTCTAGACTAGTTTATTCCACTTCCAAATGCACTTAGTTGGTTAGTCTAGTGATTTGTTCCTTAAGTCCCATTTTAGTCTTCTCATTCACTTGTTACCCAAGTTTAATTCCAAATCTCCCATTTTTGCATTTTAGCAAAACCATAGCACTCCTTATTGATCATCACACAACCATAAAGCCAACCTGTCAAACTTTTTAATTAAAAAATAAATAAAAAATGAAAGAAACAAGGAACCAAATGCAGGAGCAAAGAGGAGCAACATAAAGAAGACCCATCATGACTATCACAATTAACACATCTGTTGCTACCACAGTCCAGTCTTCATCAAAATTCACAGTGAAGACAATGTTCAACATGAAGGAAGTGAGCATGGCAAGCAAAGGTCTGATGTGGTTCTTCTCGGAGAGGCCATAATTGCTTCTGTAGTAGTCTTTCTGCTTCTTGAAGCCACTGTTTGGGCCTGGTTAAAAGGGCACCACTAATTTTATAAACTACAACCTTGGCTGCCTAGGAACTTGCCTTAATGCATGTGTGAGTTAAAAAAAAGAGATAATTTATGAATTGGTACTAAATGTTGCCAAGTTTGTAATACCCTTTTGCTTACCACATCTTATTTAGTATGTTTTCCATTTTCTGGATTCTCACTATTTGTGAAATTTATCCTTATATATTATTTTATTTATTTATTTGGACTACCCTGACATCTAAGCTGCGACGTTAGCATATAGGCACCAGGCAGCCATGGTTGGTTGTTAGCCACCTATAACTTTTTTAAAACACTGGAATAGAAGAATCTAAAGATCAGGCTAGGTCCTTAGTATTAACACAATGTGAACGATGTATTAAAATAATTGCTATATCAAACTGAATACTGCAACCATAATTTGAGATGTAGAGCATCTAAATGGAAGTGTGTGGCTTGTGGCGCAAAGGTGTTCGACTTACTTTGCTGCATCTTGCATAGACCATCTTGTACAGATCTTTTTTTCCCCTCAAAATACTGCATGCTTCTGTAGTCAAGAAAATACATTGAGGATTGACGGATTGCCGTGAAAAAATATTGAAGCAATCCCGTGGAAAGGAATAAATACGAGAATATAGAAGCAATCCTGTGAAAGCTAAGCTATGTAGATTAGATAGACAGATAGAGAGAGAGAGAGAGAGAGAGAGAGAGAATACGAAAAGTTAACGCCCAAGTCATACCCTATCTTGCTCCCTAATATTGTAAAAAGACATCAGCATGCAGAATTTTTTGAGTGCCCATACCATTTTTATTTGTTTAGGAAAATTTCAGGTAATTGTTCCTATATATATATATATATATATATATATATATATATATATATATATATATGAGGATTAACAGTGACAAATACGATTGTCACTCTGATGACGTGAATCCATCCAAAACTAATTAGAAGGCCTGTGGATATTTAAAAATATGTGTTCTTTGCTGAAGACACAAAAATACAAAATGGAACAACATAACATGAATCTTCAAAAAGATGCAAAGAAATCATACAACCCTTAGTTTCGTGACAAGAACATGAGCAAGGCAGATTTTCAGCTTAATCATTAGAATGCCAAAATGTCATGCCACCAAGAGCCTTTCCAATTCAGTTGATATCATGGAATTCATATATCAATTGAAGCAGGAATTAAACAACAGAAATTGAGATAGGGGCAGGTGAAACAATACCCAGATGACATCTCAGAATCAGAGAATCCTCCGCAGGGACCTCGGCTTCTTCACAAAGCTCAACCTCAACTTTCTAAGCCCCTTTCGTTTCTCTTCCATCTTCTCCGGCAGTATCAACCTGTTCTTCTCCTTCTTCGCCTTCTGCAACTTCACATACCTCGGATTGACCTTGTACACCTTGGGTGTCACAGGAATGCCCCGAGCCACTGCCTCCTTGAACAGGGCTTTCGCTCTGTCAACTGGTTGCGTTCTGCCAGCTTCCCCATCAACAAATCATAGGTCTTGATGCCGGGGGCATGGCCATTCCCCTTCATCACCCAAGACACCTTCATAGTAGGGTTTCCGGTCGAGCTTGTCGCCAAACTCGACCGATCTCACAAATCCAATCATTTCATCACCCTCCGAGCCCGGTACAAGCTCCGAATGAGAGTGATATAAGTCTCGGCATCCGGGGAGCAGCCCCACTCGCCCATGTTTTGGAAGAGCTTCATGGCGTCATCGGTCTTTCGGATCTTGCAGAGGTTGGAGATGAGGACACAGAATATCTCTGCATCCCGGCCGCTTCCATTTCGACGAGCACCTTGTCGGCCTCCGACTGGAGCCGGCCGGAGGGGATCCTTTTTCCAATCGAGCCGACAGACGCAGTCCAATATCGAATTGTAGGAGCGCCGGAAGGAGCGGTGGGCGAATATCCAGCGGTAGAGGTCGACGGCGGCGCGTCCGGCGGCGGGGGAGAGGTCGAGGACGCGGTGGAGGAGCGAGGTGTTGAAGCGGATGTCGGAGAAGTGGAAGAAACGGTAGCAGGGGAGGTCGAGGTGGGAGGCGGAGGAGTGGGCGGAGATGGGACGGGCGCGGTGGTCTCCGCGTTTTGCTCTCTTTCTTCGCCCTCTAAGGTTGCTGGAGAAAGGCTACAACCCAAAACTCAAATTGGTGTCACTCTTGGTCAAATTATTTGAGACATTAGGCCAAGCCTGTAGCCATGACAAGGTGCACAATGGGAAATCAAATTGAGTTTAGACATCTTTCCTATACATTAAAGGTGAGATTTTTTGTTAAGATGAACTTCGATGATAGTACCAAGGATGATCAGAATGAAGCTGGTTTTGTCATCCGCGGTTCGGATGAGAAATTTTTGATGATTGGTGGTTCCTACCTCTTTGAGCTTTCGGTCCTGACTGCAAAGCTTCACGCTATTTGGACAAGTATCACCTTTGTCAGGTAGCAGCTTTATGCGGAGAAAATTTTTTTAGAAGGTAACTCTATTACTATCATTTCATAGATTCAGGGGAAGGCTAGGGAGCTTGATGGTCATCTACTTATCCGGGATGTCAGAGCCTCCCTTCGTCAAGTTGCTACAATGAGAGTCCAGTATGTCTATAAAGAGACGAACACTGCAGCTAATTGGGTCGTGACTTTTGTTGTTGAGCACTCCGACGACTGGCTATGGACACAGGATGAGGTCTGTCCGCAGGCTCCATGAGATTTTGTGTATCTTGATCTATTAGGCTGCTCTCGCATAAGATTAGTGTGACCACCCGTTTGTACCCAAAAAAAAAGGGTGAGATCAGGGCCTCCTCAATAGGATAAGTATCGTTTATTCAAGATTACATGTGTCACATGATTGGAGAAACAAATGGCCTATATTGGATGGCTGGCGACTAGCAGAGACGTGCGATTGGATGGCTCAGAATATTTGGTATAGCTACCTCTCCTCTCCTATATCATTCCCTATTATAAGAGAGATACATGTAAAAAAAAAAATATATAGTCTTGATTGGATGGCTCGGAGCTTTTGCTATGGCTGGCTATCCTCTAGCATATCGATCCCTATCACGATAAAGAGAGACGTGCGAAAAAAAGAGAGAGGGATGGGGGAAATAGTTCTATTTTCATTCTATTTAACGTAGAATTAAAGGATAATTAAAGAAGAGTGTGGTGTTGGTTTGCTGGATAGTGATGTGATGATCTGAAGGAACTGTAACAGCGGTTGGAGGAACTGTAGTCGCGGTTGCAAAGAGGTCTAGCGGTGAGGGGAAGGGGTCAACGGAGGAAGCAATCTATTGATTTTGGGATCTAAAAGAGATAGAGAAATGATGATCCGAGAGTTCATAGTATGATCATATCGATATAACCATATATGGGAGAGACTAGAGAGAATTGGTTAGTCTTCTATTAAGGGAAGGTGGGAACCAATGTGGTTTCACACTGTTTCCTGATTTACTTTATTTTGGTAGGGTTTCGATCAACTCATCAGATATTGGGGGTTTGCTACTAGATTTTCTGCAGCCTTCTAGCTCCCATGATGCATCATCTGAGAGGGATATATCTCCGATAATCGATGCAGTTATGTGGTGTTTTTTTTTTCATTTTTTGTGGGACTCGTGAGATGTTTGGGGGGTTGCTACCAAGTTTGCCGCAGATTTTCATCATCCAGGATGCATCATCTGAAAGGAGATCTTCGATAATTTATACCTCCAATGATTTGCATCACTTTATATGTTATAATTTTTTTTTGCATTTGATTTGTGCATGTAAAGATCGCTATGACTAAGATGGTAGCATGACGGAAAGGAGGAGCAATGGAGGGTTGCCGCTCACGTTGGACAGCCATCCGCTCCATTAGGGGGTAGGGATGTAAAATAAAATAAAAAAATAGAGATTTGAATTACCAAATTTGGACTTATGAGTAATGAGATTTGGGTTGGCAAATCTAAGGTCTACAGATTTTGGATTTGGTCTAGTGGTCTATGGGTTTTGGGTATTGAGTTAGCAGATTGTAGAATGTAGTTAATCAAGTTAGGGGTAGGTTAGGGATATGGTTAGTGTTAGAGTTAGGATTGGTGCACGGTTTACGTCAAGGTCAAGGTCAAAATCACAACTGCACATTAGGGTTAGGGTTTCAGTCATGGGGAGGCTCACATTGGAGAAGATGGCCAAAAAGCAAAAAACAAAGAAGGGGGGGGGGTCAGGATCAGACTCGAGGTTAGGCTTAGAGCTAAGGCCTCGAAATAGGGCTATAGATCAGAGTTAGGGTTAGTATTTGGATGGTAGAGAGGTTTGCAGTAGAGAAGGCAAATGGGAAAAAAAAAGAGAGGAAGTAGAGAGAAAAAGGATGCGTGGAGGAGGTGCGATGATGGAAGAGAAAATTAAAAAAAAGGAGAGTAATCGTTCATAAGGGAGCTAGAAAAAAATAAATTGAAAAGACAGAAAATATCCAATTATGACCTCAAAACAGGTTGGCGGTGTCTCTGTGCCAAAGAAGATGAGAAAGAAGGAGGTGAGGAGCCGAACTGCCAATGCAAACTGAGGGGATGGGAAAACCATGAGCAGCTCCACCATTTTCATCTCTAGGATGTTGGCTTCAACAATGGAGAGAGAGGAGAGGAGGTTGTGAAGGTGGCGGTGGTAGGGTGGATGGCAAAAAGGATGGATGGCAAAAAGGGTGGTGGTCGGGAGAAAGCCAAAGAGGGGAAGGGGTTAGGGAGGTGTCGGTGGTGGGGTGAGTGGGGAAGAGAGCAATGCTCGAGAGAGAGTCAGAAAGGGGAGAGGCTTGGGAAAGCGGCACTAGTGGGGTGAGCACAGCAAAAGATAGTGGTCGAGAGAGAGCCAAGTGGTGCGGACTCCAGAGCCATCAGAAGTCAGCGACATGATTTGGATTTTATTTGGATCGAAGAAGCCCCATTAGATTGACTTTACTTTAGTTATTTATTTTCAGTCAATAAAGTTATCTTGATGCATTTAGTTTTGGGTCTATAGGGCCATACTTGAATTTGTATTGGGTTTGTCCATGTCACTTTTGGAGCCACAACTCTCCACACGTCCAGAGATCAAAATATGCATGCCAGCATGTGCCGTGCCCAAAGATTCTCATGCCAAGTTGTGCCAAGCATCAAGTGCCCACATGGAGCTTCATTTCTTCCCTAAGATTCTGAAGAGTTCTTGGCTACCTACTTATTTTGTTAAAGGGCTAATTTCTTTCCCATGATAGATTACTTAGTTTGAAAATCAGACATAATGCTTTACTTTTTTTGTGAGAAAGTTGATTTCTTTCTTGTAAAAGAAAAGAGATTCCTAAAAAAATAGAATCCTTAGGGTCCTATATAAATCTTTGTATCTTTCATGAAGAGAATAATGAATGAATTTATAAATCTCATAAATACTTATGTCAATCGTTCCGAGAGGGAGAGGGCGTGAGATCCAAAATCATCCCACAAGGGAAGGGTGTGAGGCCCACTTTCTTCCATATCTCGTTAATCTTTATCTATTTGAGATCTAGTATTCCTACGATTTTGATTCAACTCCACTATCTATCCACGCAAGCTTATCCTACCAAGAGAAAATCTGTCTCCTCCAAGATTTTCATCTATCATGATGAGAGAAAAGAGTGATCTCTTATTCTACAGATCATATGTTGTCAAGGATCTTCGTTCTTTCTTAATTGATCTTTGATTTTTATTTTTTCTGTTAGATTCGATGTTGGTAAAGACCTAGTTCTTTATCGACGGATCTGTTTGATTAAAAGATTAATAATCCTAATCATGATAGTTTCTTAACTACCACGATCCAGATTCTTATCATCTTCTCGAATTTTCTCACAGATTTAATATTTTACTCTCCCTTATTTTATTCATATTTTTTTTACATTTACTCATGAGCATATTTAATTTCTGCTATCTATTTATGTATTTTCTTATTGCTAGTTGTTTACTGATCTCTAGAATGACATTCATCTGCATCATTTAGATTGATCTACTTTGATCTTGTATCAATCAATCATACCTTCTGAGCAGAGTATAGATAACTTTACTATCTGTCCTGAGAATAATGATGCTCCTGATCAGACGTGATTTATTGTTGATGAATAGAAGGGAGCTTGATCTTTAAGATTGATTTCTTTCTTTTTTTGTTAGGATTGTCCCGCATCAATTTGGTATCAAAACCGGTTGATTAGAGCTTTAGTTTAAACTTAACAATTTAAATTTTCACAAGTTTAATTTTTGTACTTTAAATTTCATAAATTACTTTCAGATATTTTAATTTTTTTACTGTACCTTATTCCTGCATCCTAGATTTGCATGATCACTAAATCAGGTATCCGATACCAACATCCTACTTCTCCACCCAACACCAGCATGGACCCCAATACAACAGCCATCATTAATGCTTTGACAAAAATTTGATGATATGAAAAATTTTATGAAAGCCATGAATGAGAGAATAGTAGTAGCAAAAGAAGCTAAGTAGAAATAACCTGAACCTGAGTCTCCCCGACTGCCTATAGGACAGAAAGGTAAGAATCTAGAACTAGATCGATCTATAGGGGCACGACCGCACCATAACCAGTTTAACCAAAATGAGCATATCCTTAAGAATGTGAAGGTCGAAGTCCCAAATTTTGATGGTTGTCTAGATCCGAGAGAGTACCTAGACTGAAAATCGAGCATGGATCACTATTTTAGATGGTACAAAATATCTGAAGCAAGGAGAGTTAAATTTGCTAGGATGAAGTTGGTTAGACAAGTCCGACTTTATTGAAAAAGTATTGAGCATCTTCTCAACCAGAGAAGATAAGATTCAATAGAAATCTAAGATGAGATGAAAGAGAAATTTAGAGAAAAGTACCTCTCCACCTCCTACCAATAAAGATTTTTAGATCAATGATAGAGACTTACTCAAGGAAATAAATCGGTCACTAAGTATATCATGAGATTTGATAAGTACCTCATGCGTTGTGGACTAGTCAAAGATAGAATTATTATCTTATCTAGATTTAGAGCTGGATTACAAGCGGATATCCAATGTGAGCTCTTTTTGTGAGAGGTAATCACGTTAGAACAAGTTTATCAACTTGTCTTAGACTTTAAAAGATTTTCTAAATATTTGACTCTTCATCATCCTGAACCTAGCCGAGTAACCATTTCTGGATCGAGACCTAATATTAACCAGATTTTTAGTAATGGACCTCCATCTACAAATCCTATTAGGAGAAAAGAAGATAAAGAAAAAGGAGATATAGGAGAGTTATCAAAAGGAAGTAGTTCACGATCCCATTGCTTCAAGTGCCATAGTTACGATCACTTTGCTGTACAATGCCCCAACCAATCATTATTAGTGAAAGTATTAGAGGAAGAAATCCTAAAAAATATTAAAGAGAAAGTTTATGAAGCTAATCCAGACTTAACCGAGCATTTTGAGAGTACTGAGGACATCTTAGGTTATGTTGCACCCGAGTCAGACATTAGGCTTGGAGTCGTTAGGTATGTTTTAGCACAAACTAAGAAAAGTGAAGACTAGCATAGGACCTCTATTTTTTATACCTTCATAAAATTTAATAATAAAATTTATAAGATGATCATTGATAGTAGTAGCTGTATCAATGCCATCTCCACCGACACGGTTAAACGATTAGGATTAACTCCTGTAGATCATCCCAGCCTATACTATGTGTCCTGGATAGATTCCTCCTCTATTTACATAAAATTTAGATGCCGTGTTTCCATCCAGCTTCATTTTTATCTTGATCATGTTTAGTGTGATGTCTTACCCATGGAAGTCGGAAGTATCATATTAGGCCGACCTTGGCTGTTTGACAATGATGTTACGATTTATAGTCGAACCAACTCCTGTAGTTTTACTCATCAGGATAAGAAGATCACGATTAATCCTTTCCCATCTAAGGTTACCAATAAAAAGATAAGCGATGGACCAAAAGAAAATATCAAAAAGAAAAGCCTCCATCTGATATGTGCTAAAGAATTAGAGACGACCATGAGTGAAGGATCACCAGTTTGGATGCTTGCTGCGAGAGAAATTTGTGAGGATCCTAAGGTAGATTATCCCATGGAAGTAGCTAGCCTTCTTAGTAAGTTTCATAATGTCCTCCCTGAGAATTTTTCAAATTACTTACCACCTATGAAAAACATTCAACACGCCATTGGATTAGTTCTTGGATGTATCATATCCAATTTGCCCTACTATAGGTTGAATCCTACTGAGCATGCCAAGCTACAAAGATAAGTTGGAGAGCTGATAAAAAAAGAGTTCGTGAGAGAGAGTTTGAGTCCTTGCGCGATTTCTGCACTATTGACTTCAAAGAAAGATGGTACATGGAGGATGTGCATAGATAGCCATGCCATTAATAAGATCACCATTAAGTATCGTTTCTCCATCTCTAGATTAGATGACATGCTAGATATGATGGCTGGAGCCACTATTTTTTCTAAGATTGATCTTAAGAGTGGTTACCATCAAGTAAGGATTAGATCAGGAGATGAATGAAAAACTACTTTTAAGATGAAAGATGGTTTATATGAGTGGAAGGTGATGCCATTTGGATTATCCAATACCTCTAGTACTTTAATGAGGTTGATGATCCAAGTACTATGACCATTTATAAAAGTGTTTGTAGTCGTATACTTTGATGATATTGTGATCTATAGTCGAACTAAGGAGGACCATCTAGATCATCTTCAAAGAGTGTGCCAAGTTCTTAGAATAGAAAGCTTATATACCAATCCTAGGAAGTGTGCTTTCATAACAGACCATGTCATCTTCTTAGGTCTTGTTGTTATCCCCGATGGTGTGTCTACCAACCCTGAAAAGATTAGAGCAATAGTTGAGTGGCCGATCTCCAAGAGTGTGCATGACATACAAAGTTTTCATAGATTAGCAATCTTTCATCATAAGTTCATAAAAGGGTTTAGCACCATAGTCGCTTCCATCACTGACTGCATTAGAAAAGAAGATTTTGAATGGACTAGGACAGCTGATAGAGCCTTCCTAGATATTAAGGATAAGATGACTCATGCCCCAGTCTTACGTCTACCTGATTTTTTTCAATATTTTTGAAGTAGCATGCGATGCATCAGGAGTTGGGATTGGTGGTGTCTTTAGCCAAGAAGGTCATCCGATAGCATCCTTTAGTGAAAAACTTAAAGATTCTAAACTCAAGTATTCTACCTATGATAAAAAATTTTACATGGTAATCCAAACTTTAAGATACTAGAGATATTACTTACTACAGCAAGAATTTATTTTGTACTCTGATCATGAGGTCCTCTGATTCTTAAATTCTCTAAAGAAACTAAATCATAGACATGGTAAGTGGGTCAAATTTTTTATAAGTCTATACTTTTATTTTAAAACACCATGCGAATGTAAAGAATCGCACTGTTAATATCCTGAGTCATCGTCATATTTTGCTGTCTACTGTTAGTATAGAAGTTGTTGGTTTTGATAAGGTTGAAGAAGATTATGAGGAGTGTCCAGATTTTGATAACATACTTATCGCTTTATGTAAAAGGCTGTCTAGAGAATATAGTGAATACACCCTTCAGGATGGTTATCTGTTTAGAGGAACTAAGGTTTGTCCCCCATAAATCTTTAAGAGATTTTTTAGTTTAGGAACTACATGTTGGAGAATTAGCTGGATATTTTGGTAGAAATAAAATCATAGAGTTAGTAGAAGCTCAGTTCTTTTGGCCAAGCATGAAAAGAGATGTCGTCCGAATTATTGTTCAGTGTAGAACGTGTGTCATGACCAAACAGAGAAAATAAAATATCGGCCTATATATATCCTTACCTATACCAGATAGTCTTTGGTAAGATGTTAGTATAGATTTTATTTTGGGGTTACCTAGGACAGCTAGGAAGCATGATTCTATTCTAATGGTTGTAGATAGATTTTTAAAAATGACCAATTTCTTACTCTGTTGCTAAATGTTTGACGCGTCGAAAGTTGCAAGGATATATTTTGATGAGATTGTTAGACTACATAGATTGCCTAAAACTATTGTGTCTGATAGGGATGTTAGATTTATGAGCTACTTTTAAAAAACTCTATGGCACATTCTAGACACAAAACTAAAATTTTTTTCTACCTATCACCCGCAAATAGATGGTCAGATCGAAGTAGTCAATATGAGTCTTAAAAATTTGTTGCGTTGTTTGATTAAAGAATATATGGATAATTGAGATCTTTTACTACCTCGAGTCGAATTTGCATATAATAGCTCTGTTAATAGGTCTATTGGTATGAGTCTTTTTGAAGTCATTCATGGATATCAATCTAGAAAATCAATAGACCTCATCCCATTGCCCATGCATGCTAGGATTTTCGAATCTACAGAGTCATTTGTATAGCATGTCAAGAGTCTATATAAAGAGATCAGTAAAAAAATTAGCATTAGCAATAAAGTTTATAAACAGAATATAGATTCTCATCGATATATCCAAGAGTTTGTAGAGGAAGACTATGTGATGGATCGATTGAGGTCTGAATAGTTTCCACCCAGAACCGTGAAGAAGTTACATGCCCGAGGAGCAAGTCCATTTAAGATCATAAAAAAAATTGGACCAAATGCATATATTGTGGACTTGCCTTCTGATTTTGAGATTAGCTCTACTTTTAACATTATATATCTCATTACTTATAAAGAGCCAACTCAGATACCTAGTGAGTCGTTTGAGCTTGAACCAATCTTTGAGAGCGAGCCTATCCCTGAGTATCCACCGGCCAAAATGTCAGCAAAACACGATCAGATTGAGAAAATTTTGGATGATCAGATCCTCTCCACCTAAAGTCGAGGCTATTAACGATATTTGGTCAGATGACAAGGTCGACTGGAGTCTGAAGATATCAAGATCATTTGAGAAGAGCTACAGTGCATTGATTCTGATTTGCTTGAGCGTCACCAGAGCGGAATCAACCCACACTCGACAGGATCGAATTCTCCTCACTCTGGGAGAATTGGTGTGGACACTAGAGCTATCAGAAGTCGGCGACATGATTTGGCTTTAATTTGGATTGAAGAAGCCTTATTAAATTGACTCTACTTCAGTTATTTATTTTTAGTCCATAAAGTTATCTTGATGCATTTAGTTTTGGATCCATAGGGCCATATTTGGGTTTGTATTGGGTTTGTCCATATCACTTTTGGAACCATAACTCTCCACATGCCCAGAGAGGAAATATACATGCCAACATATGGTGTGCTCAAGGATCCTCATGCCAAGTTGTGCCAAACATCAAGCACCCACATGGAGTTTTATTTCTTCCTTAGGATTTCTTAAGAGTTTTTGACTACCTACTTATTTTGTTGAAGGGCTAATTTTTTCCCATGATAGATTACTTTGTTTGAAAACTAGATATAATGTTTTACTTTTTTGTGGAAGGACTGATTTTTTTTCTATAAAAGGTAAAAGATTCTTAAAAAAATAAGACCCTTAGGGTCCTATATAAATCTTTATATCTTTTATAAAGAGGGCAATGAATGATTTTACAAACTCTACAAATACTTGTGTCAATCGCTCTAAGAGGTAGAGGATGTGAGACCCAAAATCGTTCCATAAGAGAAGGGTGTGAGGCACACTTTCTTTCCTATCATGTTAATCTTCATCTACTTGAGATCCAGTATTTCTACGACTTTGATTTGACTCCACCATCTACCCATGCAGGTCTATCCCATCAAGAGAAGATCTATCTTCTCCAGGATTCCTATCTATCATGATGAGAGAAAAGAGTGATCTCTTATTTTATAGATCATATGCTATCAAGGATCTTCATTCCTTCTCAGTTGAACTTTGTTTTTCATTTTTTCTATTAGATCCTACGTTAGTAAAAACCTAGTTCTCTATCGATGGATCTGTTTGGTTAAAAGATTAAGAGTCATAATCAGGATAGTTTCTTAACTACTATGATCTGAATTCTTATTATCTTCTCATATTTTCTCATAGATTTAATGTTTTACTCTCCTTCATCCCATTCATATTTTTTTTGCATTTACTCATAAACATGTTTAATTTCTGCTATATGCTTATGTACTTTCTTATTGCTAGTTATTTACTGATCTCCAGAATGATATTCATCTGCATCATTTAGATTGATCTAGTTTTGATCTCGTATCAATCAATCACACCTCCTAAGTAAAACATAAGCAACTAGACTGTCTGTCCTAGGAATAATGATACCTCTGGCCGGACGTGATTTGTTGTTGATGAAGAAAAGGGAGTTTGATATTTAGGATTGCTTTCTTTCTCTTTTTATTAGGGTTGTCCTGCATCACAGAGAGGTTTAGGGTTTTTAAGAAGGGGTGCATAATGAATATATGCGTGTAGGGTATATAGAATCGCTGGGATGGAGGAAATTATGCAGGTGGCTGCATAAAAATTCTATAAGGAATTGATTTGAATTTCTTTATGCAGGTGTCCTCGTAATCCTTTCTATGGGTGAACTACTGAGTTTTTGAATTTTTTTTCTTGGTTTTGTGTTGGGTAT
The DNA here is from genome assembly GCF_000442705.2 of Elaeis guineensis. Classification (NCBI taxonomy): domain Eukaryota; kingdom Viridiplantae; phylum Streptophyta; class Magnoliopsida; order Arecales; family Arecaceae; genus Elaeis; species Elaeis guineensis. The sequence continues at coordinate 72,334,656 of NC_026005.2, read as the reverse complement.
TTATGTATACATAGACACACATACATACATATATACATACATACATACATATACATACACATATATAAGGTCTGATTGAATTTAATAATCTATAAATCTTTTTATTATTATTTATGATTTATTTAATTTTATTTTAATAAAATCAGGTATAATATGCTATTGTAATGCAAATTTAATAATTTATTATAATTATAAAAATAAATTTAATTAAAATTTTTTTAAAAATCATGCTGCAAGAAATCATGGTTAAGTTAGGGCTTATGCTACCGTAATATGGTTTCAAACTATGACATTTCGATTTTCTCAAAACCTATATTCAGATTACTCTTGAACCAGATGAGAAACGAGATGACGATCCATTTGAGCTTACTATGATATGGGAACAAATAGAGAGAGTGTGGATTAAATCTGAAGATGTAGCGAAAAAATAATAAAGCTTTTAAAAAGATATTTTTGGATTTGAAGTTAATGATCATAATTATGAAGACAAAGAATACTATAAATATCAGTATCGAGGAATCAATATAGCTTATGATGATCTCGATGCCAGGTATAGATTTTTGAAGCGATGCTATAATTTGACCATTAATCAATATAGAGATTTAAAAAATGATAATAATGCATTGCAGGAGGAGGTTAATAGATATAAAAAAATGCTTTACTTGGATGTCAAGTCATCTATAGGAGAAAATTCAATGTAGAATCTATCTTTTAACCCCCTTTTGGATATAAATATTACGAAAAACATATAAAATCTCTTTTATAATGTAAATATTGTTAAAAATATTTAAATTTTTTATTCAGATTAAATATAGAATGTCGACAGAAATGCTATCCGACGTGATCGATTCTTTTAAAATTTCATAGATCTATTTATTTTCTCCTACTATTTCATATTTCTTTCTATCGACAATGAAAGTTATCATATTTAAATTATTGTTGAATATTTATCTATGTATTTTATAAAGCGATATATTAATTCTTGATGAGATAGATTATGCAGCATAATTTTGAAAAAAAAAATAGCGTTGTATCATTTATATAAAATATTTTTTTCCAAAAAAAGATCATGGTTTTCCAAATGGCAAATTTTCTTGATTTTTTTGCTTATTATTTGTTATTAAATATTATATATCTTTGATAGTATAAAATTAGAATTATTTGAAAAGATAAATTTATTCTATCAAGAAAATTTTTTTTCCTCTTATAGATAGGATTAATACTCTGAATATGCTTAGTTTAATACTCAATTAGAGATTCTGACTAGTTTGATACGTTGAGGATTAAATTTTTAAGAAACAAAAGGAATTGTTTTTTTTTGTTAGAAAAAAGGAATTGTTTTTAGGAATTGTGTTTGATGCTATTAGGAAGGTGCCCAATAATTTGGTGCTTGAACATGGATATTAGATATCATGGAGTCTCAATTATTAATCTCATTGATTTCATACTTATCATTGATGTGATAACATTTAGTTGAATTTTAGGTTCTCAGTCACCTCAATAATGGAATTCGAATTTTAATAGAGAGATTTGGTGGATATATTGTATGATCATAATGGAAGATAAAACACATAATTGTACATGAACGTTTATACTAAGTTAACAAGTTTTCATGGGGCTAGGTTACACTGACACAAGTAAATCAATATTCTTGGAAGTATGGAAGAAATAAATTAATATTCTCAGAAGTGTGGAAGAATCAGTTGTTTGCAATGAGGAAGAAAAATAGTTCAATGCGAGAAACTTGTATTATTATCTAACAAGAATTTATGGTACATTGTATGCAAACATCTTTAAAAATTGGAAATGTGAAGAAATGGGTCATATGAGAAGCTATATGAATATATTAATTGGGAAGAGGTAAATAAAGGAAGACGAAGAGTGCTAATTAGAAGAAAATTCCACAAGAAAGATACACAAAACACATATATTCAATTTTACCCATGCAAAAGTTTGTTAAATAATAAAATAAAAACATGCAGGCTTGTTATTTTTCCACCAAGGCAAAAAGTTAAAACCAAACATCCAAAACCTGCCTTCTAAATGTGGTATAGTTTAACAAGTATGATACCATTGATATCCCAAAGGTTTTTCTTCTTTTCTCCATGACAGTGCATTGGCTTGTGATCATGGCCCATTTGGATTTCCAATATTTGCATATGATGTTAGGCTTATCTTATTGATCATGTGAAGAAATTGATTTTTAATTTTTAGCATTTATGAAACAAAGTTTCTGTAGAAGATCACAGGTGGTCATTGGCCATTTCAATCATATTTTTCCCATAAACCTACACAAAAGACAAGCACGAAATTTTTTGACATTAGACTTAAGTTAATTGGAGGAGCTCTGAGATGCTAGTGCTTGGTTTGGACTCAAACTATGAAAAATCTGGATCATCATATCCATCAAAACAGAAAATCCAGATTATCCACAAAGATATATGTCATAGTAGTTCATGTTTGCTTAGACCAAGCTTGGGCTAAAGCCCTCCCAAGGAGGGGCCCACCCAACAAAAGGTTAATTTGAAGCATGCATCACAAGTTAGCAAACATAATGTAAGAACGAGTGTAAAGTTCAGAAAGCAAATCAAGTAATTATAAAACAAGAAATAAGAAAGCTAGAAAAGCACACCGGCTTGCTAGATTTGTGGAGAACTAAATTCTATAGGCCAAAAAATAGATAAGGAAAATCTATAGAACAAACTGAATTAAAGGGCCCTCTAGGAGTGCAGTCATGACTTTCAAATTCCAACCCACACTGAAATGAAGCTATTTTCTGAGGAAATGGTTTAAATCTCCACCCCCTTTTTTTTTTTTTTGAATCACATTCTTTTTGATATCTGAACATTGAATTTGGAAACTTAAGTCAGTAGGAAAGGGATTGACAATGTATATCAAGCCTTAACATTGGAAAGATTAAGAGAAAAAGATTGAATTGGTCTTCTAATGGATATCAAACTTAAACGAAAATCTAGTGCATGAAGAAAATTGGAAGGTCTAGTAGAAGAAGATAAGAAATATTCCCAGGATAAGTGATAGGAAGAGTTGAATCATTTGGTAGTTTAACTAGCCTCGAATTAGATAGATGGGTGATTTCTCATAGCAGACTGGATGGAAACCTTGTGATCAGAGGATCCACCATCAATAATCCAAGAGGTACCAAAGTGATGAGAAGCACGACGAGAAAACCTGCTAGATTTGGTTAAAGACTGCTGCCCATCATTGCTTGGAAGTCGCGAGTTGCCAATATCGATCGGGCCATGCATGGGAGAGGATGAGGTACTGACATGGCTGGGCATGGTAGAATTAACATTGTAGAACATAGTGTGAAAGGTGGGAGGAAGAGAAAAGAAATGCATCTTAGTTTCACCCATGGCTCTACTATCATGTTGAGTAACCAATTGATCCCAAAAGCTTAGGTGTACAGGGAAAGAGCCTAAACGACATATGCTCCTGGCCCATCCACATGTTTGGTATGGGTTGTGGTGGGCCATTGAGAGATGACATGAGAAACATGGCCTAGAAAAGAAATAGCCATAGTAGAATCATGCATGTAACAAATGTCTTGAGTTTTTTGCAAAGGTCTTCTAAGAATTTCTTAATGTTTTCCTTTTGTCAAGGAAAAAAATAATTAAATCATTTGAGAGCATATTTGTACTAATGTCTATGTTTGAACAAGATCTAGCAAAATTAGAAAATTTCTTCAGAAAAGTAATAGTACATCTATAGCTCCAATGATGAATCATGCTCTATACAAGAGTGCAGCAAAACCATAATAACTAAACCTTACTATGAATCAGATATATTTATTGAAAAAAAAAAAAAAATCTCTTCTTTATTAGTAACATATTATTGGGACAGAATACTGTTGTTAAATAATTTAATAATATATTATGATATGAAAAATATCAACTTATCAAGTCTCTTTGCTTGATGTATACAATTTTACCAAACATTCTCTATAAATTTTAATAATGACTTCCATGCTCAAGCCAAGAGAAATCAAATTCTTTAAAGTTCGAATTTTTCTTTGCTGATCGAGAACAGAGTTAGCAATGGAGATTCGTCATAAAACAAAGCCTGTGAATGTTTGCTTTAACTTTGCAAAAATTACTTCGTATGTCTAGAATTAATTAAACTGCTTTCGCACAAGAAGACTCACTTCATACATCCCCATTCTTCCTTCATGCATGCATGTTCTCATGTAGACTTTCTTGGTAAAGTCCCTGCTTTTTGTTTTCTTTTGTTTTCTTCCAGAAGAGAGGCAAAAGAAGTGCATCACACAATGGGAATGCATGTATCTAGTTTCAAAATGATAGAATAAAGTGTGTACCCAATTAGAGGATACATGGCTGTTGCGGCTGTTTTCTGGTTTCGATAGCCAGCCTAGAGCTAACTAGCTATTGCGCCTGAATGCGGACCGACAGAACGTCGGAAGATAGTATGCCGTTATCAGAAAAGATGCACACAGTCAAGACCAAAGACGAGAGCGAGGAGATACTAGTGAATGGTGGCGCTAGTCTCCGCTTAACGCTGGAGAAGATGAAGACCTGCAAAGAAAGTTCTGCCGGAGGTGGCTCCAGTGAGAACCCTCCGACGTTCAAGTCAATGAGATGGTTTAAGAGAAAAGAGCAGCAGAATCTCTGGATTGCATATAGTATGCGTACCTGGAGAAGTCTCCGCTTACCTCTATTTATAGAGGGAGCAAAATGGAAGGTGAGATGATCGGTGATCATGTCAATCATGTTCTATCGTATGGTGCCGCATGGATATCTTTAAATGTTAACGGCGGGCATGCATTCTATTCGGCGCACACAAGGCGGCGGATGCTACCGTGCGTGTGGTGTAATAAATGACCACATAGGTGTATTTAATGAATTCGTAGCATCCCATCATGGCATGCAGCTAGCTGGCCAGAATATGGTGTTTGGATGATATGATCTGATACGGTCTGTCAGAATGGCATGGCGGCCATATTTGGTAGTCAACTAGTTAATAGAGGCTCGTACAGTCAGAGTTGGAAAAATGAGGCCGTCGAGTATTATCACCCCATCCACGATCAGCGTACTCGATCATTCATCGAGTAGAAAGTAGTCGGGTATATACCAAGTGTTATTCGGCTATTCGGCATATGCGAGGACTGTCAGACCTAGTCGGCATGGTGTCGACTAGGTCAAGTATGCCTCTAGTCGGTCGATTATTGTTGATAACTGTCGTTGTAGACCCAACAGGGCGGGACTCATTAAATCGAGTCAGGCTGAGTTATAATAGTTTAGTCGTTGCGGCTCATTTAATTGACTGGAAGATGAGTAAATGGATAGTCGGTTGAGTGACGAGAATCTATCGCAACACCTGTCCCCCAACTCTCAAGTCGGATTGCGCAGTTAATCAGACGAAGGGAGTTCGCTGTTGTCTGGATCCGAGTTACTTTTGTCGATTACTACTTGTCTGTCTTGTCGTTTCGTGGATTGGACCGTTGCCTCATCATTTCGTAGAACGTGTGACGGTCCTGTCTCATTATAAGTCATGCGATAATAAATGTCATGGAGCTCGAGGCAACCTTTCATACTAATAATGGTAGGAGATTGGCTGGTAGGATAATAATGAGCATGCATTCCAGAGTCGTCCGCATGTCGATTGCTCATTAGCTCAGCCTGTGACCACATGGATTCGATTGACGTGATGAGATCTGACTGGTGGTTGAATGGATGCCGAGATAGTTGACTGTGATCGCTACCATGTGTCAATATCTCCAAATAAGGTGTGATACTTAGCGTTGATCCTAACCGTCGAAGAGATCTATAAATAGGAGTTGACCCCTTAGTCTTCATTTTCGGTTCCATTGGCTTCGCCCCATCTCAGATCTTTTGCTTCCTTCTCTTGTAGTAGAGAGGTTAGGTTCTGCCACAGGGGAGTCATCTCCTCTGATGTCGGTCCTCCATCACCATCAACCCTTGCCACGGTTGTCATCATCATCGGTCTTTTCCTTTTAAGATTCCCTCCTTCATCCTTTTCTCTCTTTTTAAGGTTTCATCTGAGTCTTTTCTTCTCCTTTTCATGTCTTCTATTGGTAGAGAGTCCGGAGATGAGAATCCAGTCGGAGACCAGAGTTCTCAGACTCCAACTACCCAAAGGGAGATGGAGGAGGTTCCTCAGGGTGAACCCAAAGAGGCATCTTTTCGACAGGGCCATTCAGATCCGAATGAGTTGGATGAGCAGTCGACTATCGAGGACCTCTCCGGGCCTCTCATTGAGAGATCCGAGTTGAAGGAGACCGCCATCGACTGACTAAGAGATTACTATCATATCCCTAGTCAGTATCGATTAACGGTGCCCATCAAGAAGATCAGGTGTCTGTCCTCCTGACAGCCTCATTGTCATCTATCAGAAGTTCCTTCGATTGGAACTCTAATTTTCTCTCCATCCATTCTTTGCCAACATTCTTGACCTATATGAGGTCGTCCCCACTCAATTTGCTCCCAACTCGTTTCGGATCTTAGCTTGTTTCATTGTTCTTTGTCATCTTCTTTGGGTTAAGCTCTGAATTTTTTTGTTTTGAGCCATTTTCCTGTTGAAGAAGCATCCCCAGGAATGAAGGTGGTGGTTCTTCTAACCTCGGCTCCATCAACAATTATTTCAGAGCCTTCCTTCTTCCATCCACATGTGGAAGAATAAATTTTTCTATATTATGACTGACCACTCGTGGGGTTTTGATTGGACCTGGACGACTCTTAATCTATCTTCGAATAGAAATAATACAATCCTGGAGGAAGATCGGGAGACATACGAAAAGCTGTTTGAAATCCTGATTCCTTCACATCAGGAGCTGCTCAAGGAGCAATCCCTTTATGACGTCAGGATAAGCCCGACTAGCCATCTTGGTAGTCTTTTTTTCATAGACTTTTTGTAGCTTTTACTTTGTTTGTAGACTAACCTTTCATTGTCATGTTCATGTAGGCATGAGGGTTACAGCGGAATCCCTCAAGCAAGCAATCCAGAAGAAAAAGACAAAGATGTCATCCGAGTCTGACAGTCCCTCTCGACCACCGAAGAAGTCTAGAGAAGAGTCCCCTCCTTGGGTATCGAGGAGTATGGAGCCGCCATTGCTGCTCCGACCACCTCTGGAGCATTCTTCTTTGCCACCCGTTACAGCTACGGTCCCTCCTCCACCTACCGACGATGACGTCATTGTCGTCGAGCCACTGACGAAGCCGGAAGCAGTCCAAGCCCTTCCGATTCAAGTTGGGTCAGGAGGAAGCCGACCAACTAGTCGGGAAGGTGCCGACAAGGGGAAGACCCCTGTAGAGGTGCGTGCCCCTGCCTACATGGTCGACTATGGTCTGGATACCTCTTTCGAAGAGATCACAATCATGATCGAGATGTGCTTCAAGGCAATCGATCAGGCTCTCCAAAACCACCAACTCATCGAGGAGTTGGCGAGGATGGTCATGCTGCCTGCCAATTGGGAAGTCAAGAAGGCACGTCTAATCAGAGAGATTCAGTCGGGTGCCTATATGTCATTGATCGGAGTAAGTCTTCAACCTTCTCTTATTCAGTTTAAACTCTCGAATAGTTATCAGTCGAGTAGATGACTTAGCCACTTTTTCTATTTTTTCAGATGATCCACGACATTACTGTTTTGTCGAGGAGTTGATCAAGTTCGTCCAGATCAACTCCAAGCTGGAGGACCAAGCCCAGACTGCTCAAGCTCGGGCTGAGGTCGCTGATGAGCTCCTCTGGGCTATCGAGGAGCAAGAAAGGAAGAGCAGAGAGAAGATCACTTTGCTAGAAGTCGAGTTGGCAAATTCGACGATCCAGCAGAAGAAAGAGAAAGAGGAGTTCGACAAATTAAAGGCCGACTATCAAAAGAAGATGGAGTCAACTGAGAGCATCCTCATCGGATAGAGGTAGAAGAGGCAAAAGGCCGAGAAAGCAGTCGGAGAGGCTGAGAATGCCATCAAGGTAGCTGAGAAGACTGCCAAAAAGGCCGAGAAGGCTACCATCAAGTTGAAAAAGAAACTGACAACAATAAAGACTCGACCTCAAGAGGCTGCTTCTCGAGCTCTAGCCAAGTTCTGAAGTTCAAAGAAGTACGAAGATGAGCTTGCTGATGGCAGTGCGAACGCATACCAATTCAAATTTGAGGAATATAAAAAGCAGATCCACCATCTCATGCCCAAGCTAGATCTGAGCTCGATACAAGCCGACAAAGAGTCGGATGAGTCAGGCGATGAGGAAGTGGAGGCCAAGGAAGATCGTCCCCAGCCTTCTTCTTAGATTCCTCTTGTACTCCTTTGCTTTTTGATCTTTTATCTTGCTTTTATTTTGTACTGAACTCATTTTTAATGAAATGATCTTCTTTTTCCACTTCTGAGTTGTCTGACTTAATTCGTATGCACACTTTCCTCCCTTGTTTATTTACTTATCTTTCTGTAAAATTGACTAAGTAATGTAGTCGGTAAAAAAGTAAAGTAGTCGGTAAGAAGTAGCAAACCGAGTAAGTTGTAATCGAACTAGTAGACTTGAGAAAATTTTTTAAGTCGTGTAGTCACTTTTTGTAGGCAAACTTGGTCGGACTAAAGTCGTAGTCATAGATTGTTCCATTGAGTAGGAACTTAGAGAAAATTTTTTATTTTTATTTTAGATCAGTGGGTCCTTAGTCAGTCGGTGTTGAGTCGACCTACCACAATTTGTTTTCACTGGATGTTATAGCAAACCACAGCTTCCATACTTGCGGCCCTTGGACCATTGTGAGGATGCTAGCGGTTGCCGGACCTCACAGTTCTGATGTTTGATTATCAGTCGAGCACCGCATTTATGTCGTCAGGTGTTATGGCTCCATGGCTTATGGATCCTATTGGGCTGGTAGGCACTCAGACAGGTACACCATCGGATGTCGGACCTCATGGCTCTAATGTCTAGTTATTAGCTGAATACCGTATTTATTTTATCAAGGTCTCGTGCCCAATCTAGCGCTGCAGCCCTTGAGCCTTAGTAGGCGCGCTTACGGTTGATAGACCCACCCATGTATAAAATGGGCCCACCCCAGCTTCACCAATCGGGTATCAGTCGACTAGCTGATGAGAGAGCAGTTGTGTTGTAGATTTTCAAGCACTCGAGCAACTGGGCACGGGATTGTAAAAAGAAGACCTGTTTGTTGATAAAGGTATTCTTATTGATAATACATTCGTAAATTCTCGATATTCCAAGTTCGAGGGATCTCCGTACCATCCACATTTTTAATTTTGTAGGATTTTGGTTGCAAAACCATTGAGATTCTGTAGGAACCTTTTCAATTCGGAGATAACTTTTTTTGCTCGGTCGGTTCGGAGATTTCGACTCTTCTGAGGACTAAGTATCCTATTCGAAAGATTTTGGGTTTGACTCAAAAGTTGTAGTATCGAGCTACCCTTTGCTAGTAGAGGTCATTCTTAGTTAAGCTTGTTTTTGAATTTTTTCAAGCAAGTCTAGGTCAGCTCGTCTCTTATCCAAATTGGTTGATTCATCATAATGTTCCACTCGAGTTGAAGGTAAACTAATTTCAACTAGGATCATGGCTTCTATCTCGAATGCCAACCTGAATGAAGTCTCTTCGATCGGGATTTAAAGAATCGTTCGGTAAGACCATAGGACATTGTAGAGTTTGTTGGTCCAATTTTTTTTGGCTTAATCTATTCTCATCTTCAGACCTTGTAAAATCATCCTGTTGGTCACCTCAGCTTTTTTGTTGGACTACGGATGACTGATTGAAGTGAGCTTATGGATGATATGATACTTTGCATAAAATTCTTCAAATTTGGTATTATTGAACTATCAATTATTGTTGGTGATGATTACTCAGAGTAGACCGAATTAACAGATGATAGATTTTCATAAGAAGTCGGTAGTCTTTCGCTCCGTTATTTACATCAGTGGTTCGACTTCGATCCATTTGATGAAGTAGTCAATGGCTACTATGAGGAATCTCCTTTGTCCATTGGCAAGAGAGAACAGACTGAATATATCGACTCCCCATTGGTCGAATGGTCAGGATGTCAAAATGATCGTTAGATGACTGGATGGAAGTCTTTGAATGTTGGCAAACCTTTGACATTAGTCACATTTTTGCATCAAATCATAGGCATCTTTCTGCATGATCGGTCAATAATATCCTTGTCGGAGAATTTTATAGGATTAACGACTTGCCCCCCAAGTGGTTGCCGCAAATGCCCATGTATACCTCTCAAAGAGCGTAGTTGGCCTTGAAAGGTCGGAGACACTTAAGCAAGGATAATGACGATGATCTTCTGTAGAGTTGGTCATCGATGATCACGTACCGAATATCCAATCTTTTTAGTCGGCATGCCTCAGCAGGATCAGCTGGTAGGGTTTCGTCTGTCAAGAAGTTGATAAATGGGTCGATCCAACTCATCTCATGTCTGACTTAGACATGGCGAACTTCCTCCTCTGAATCAATGCTTGGGCTCTCAAGGTGCTCGATGAAGATCTTTGTATGCTCACTACAACCATAGGTAACGAGATGAGACAAAGAGTTGGCTCGAGCATTCTCCGAGCAAGGAATGTGAAAAATCTCTAAATAATCAAAATATGATTGTAGAGACTTGAGCTTCCATAGATACTTAGAAAGAACAGGATCTCGGGCTATATATTCTCTTTGGGATTATCTGGGAATGAGTTGCGAGTCGGTAAATACCCATAAGTATTTTACACTGAGATCTCTAACGATCTTTAATTCAACTATCAGGGCTTCATACTCTGTTTGGTTGTTTGAAGCTTTGAAACCGAACCATAGTACATATTCCATCACCATCCTATCGATATTGGTTAGAATCAGGCCCACACGGCATCCTTGGACGTTTGAAGTTCCATCCATATGTAGAATCCATGCAGATTTTTGAGTATCTTTTGGGAGATGATCTTTGACTTGACCATCGTCCGTTGGAGTGCACTCGATCATAAAATTGATGAGGATCTAGACCTTCATCAAAGATCATGGAATAAAAGAAAGATCGAACTCGATGAGTTCAACCATCCACTTGGCCATTCTCTCCGAGGTGCCTGATCGTCGAAGTAGAGTCCTCAAAGAGAGATCGGTCAAGATTTTTACTGAGTGAGCTTGAAAGTAAGGTCATAGTCACCGAATATTGGTTATGATCGTGAAGATGACCTTTTCGAAATGAGAGCATCTTATTTCGATGTCGCGCAACACCCGACTAACATAGTAAATGGGCTTCTATGTTTTGCCTTCTTCTCGAACCAGCATCAAGCTGATAGCTTCAGAAGTTGTAGTCGCATATATGAGTAATTCATTGCCAGTGTTGGGCTTCATCAAGAGTGAAGGAGAGCTAAGGTACTGCTTTAGGTTGTCAAAAACTTTCTGGTACTCCTCCGTCCAAGTGAAGCCTTTCATCTGTCTGAGAGTTTTAAAAAAGGGGAGGTACCGTTCTGCGGATCTGAAGATGAACTGGCTCAAGGATGTGACACACCCTACCAATCTTCGGATGTCCCATCAAAAAGTTAGAGGCTTCATGTCAAGAATCATCTTGATCTTCTCGAGGTTGGCTTCGATGCTTCGTTTCATCACTATGAAGCTGAGAAACTTTTTTAATGTGACGCCGAAGGCGCATTTAATTAGATTTAGTTTCATCTAATGCTTCCTCAGGGTATCGAAAGCTTCCGTCAGATCATCAATGTGGAGGGCAGCTTCAGTATTTTTTACGAGCATGTCGTCGACATAGACCTCCATGTTGCGTCCGCTCTGATCTTTGAAGACTTTGTTGACTAGCCTTTGATATGTAGCTCTAACATTTTTGAAATCGAAAGATATGATTTTGTAACAGTAGAGACCCTTGTCAATGATAAACGCCATCTTCTCCTCATCCTCAAGCACCATTTGGATCTGATTGAAGTCAGAGAAAGCATCCATGAAGCTAAGCAGTTGATGGTCGAATGTCGCATCGACTAGCTGATCGATCCATGAAAGTGAAAAGCTATCTTTGGGACGGACTTTGTTCAGATCGGTGTAGTCGATGCAGATCCACCATTTACCATTTGCTTTCTGGACCATCATAACATTCGCAAGCCAATCTGAATAGATTGCTTCACAAACGAAGTTAGCTATCAATAGCTTATCAACCTCCTCATCGATGGTCTTCTGTTGCTCGAGAGTGAAGCTTCTCCTTTTTTTATCTCATCGGCTTGTGGTGGAATCGATGTTTAGTTGATGAACAATGACTTCTGGAGGGATGCCCAGCATGTCGGAGGCAAACCAGGTGAAGATGTCGGCATTCTTCCTTAAAAGTCAACAGTTTCTCCTGTAGTTTGTTGCTCAATGAGGATCCAACTTGAATGGTCTTAGTCGGGTCGTCACCGTTGAGGGGCACAAAGATGAGTTGCTCTATGGGTTCTCCATGGCTTTCTTCTTTTTTTTGATCTAGTCCGTCATCGATGTGGAGAGTTTCAGCTGACCTTATTTCTTCGAGAATGGTTAAGTAATATTGTCGGGCTAGCCACTGATCTCCTCGCATCTCGCTAGTTTCATTCTTTGTCAAAAAGCACACAAGCAGATGGTATGTTGAGATGATTATTCAGAGCGCGTTTAGTTCGGACCGTCCCAAGATAACATTGTAGATGGATAGAACCCAAGCTACAAGGAAGTTGAGGCACACAGTCAACGGATGAGGTGGCTGTCTGGCAGGGACTAAGAGTTCTATCTCACCTTCCACCTTGACCGAGTCACCTATGAACCCGACTAAAGGAATGTTGATTGGTTTGACAAGGTTAGAAAAGAGTCACATTCGAGAAAGGCAGTTGTGAAAAATCATATCAACGAAACTTTCATTATCAACAAGACATTATTTTACATCATAGTTGGCTATCGCCATTGATACAACTACAGCATCATTGTGGGGAGTCTGGACTCCTCGCAGATATGCTTCAATAAAGATAATGTTGTTGTCGGTCTGCTGGCGCTTCGAGGTGCTTTTGAAGTCATTTGCCCCTTGGAGTCGCGGTCCCATCGAGATCACATTGATCACGTCTGTCGTAGGTTAAGTGTAATTCTCCTCCTCGAGATGAGACTGTGGTGGTGGATCAGAGGGCAGCTGCGTAGGTCACTCTCACACATATTTTCTGAGATAACCCCATCTTATCAGATCTTTGATCTAATTTTTTAACTGGTGCCACTCTTCGATATCATGACCATGGTCTCGATGGAACCGACAGTGGCCTTTCGATTATGAGATGTAGGCTTTGACTTTATCAGGTGAGGTCGTAAAAGAAAGTTTTCTCTCTCTATTTTCATGAGACTTTGCGCACAAAAAATAATTAGAGGAGTGTAGGAGTTGTACCTATTGCTGGAGTTCTTGGGCTTCGAATTTGATTGAGGAGGTGGAACCTCCTTCTCGGGGCAGATCTGACTAGGCACCCCAAAGATCCCCTCCTTCGCCTTCTTCTTTTGACCCTTGCCCTCGAACTCATGCCAGTCAGTCACAACCTCCTCGATGCAAATATACTTTTGCGCGCACTCGAAGAGTTTGGCATAAGACTGAGGAAGCATTTTGTCCAGAGAATGGGTAAATTTGAAGTTTTGCGGTCCCCATTTCATGACTGCGATGGCCGTCGATTCGTCGAGATCCTTGACCTCCAGGGTGGCAATGTTGAAACACACCATGAAGTCACATAGAGATTCTCCATCTTACTGCCTAATGGAGAAAAGACTATCGGTGGTCCATGGTACTCTCCGATTGGTATTGAAGTGCGTCACGAATAGCCGCTCGAACTGCTCAAAAAAATTAATGCTTTTCGATTAAAGTTCGGAGTACCACGCTCATATGGTTTTTTAGAGAGTAACTGAAAAGGCAACGTAAAGAAAGGCGTCAGATGTCCTCTGCAAAACCATGAGAGCTTTGTAGCTCTCAAGATAGTCAAATGGATCAGTGGACTATCGTACGGCTCAATCTGCGGCATCTTAAATCGATCAGAAATTGATTCGTCGAGAATCCATCGAGAGAAAGATGGACTCGTACTGATGCCGAATCCATTGGTGGGGTCCCTATGGTTTGTCTGGAGCTATTTCAAGCGGCGATCAAACTCCTTCAATTTTTGGTCATACTCATCCAACCGTCATTATGACACATCATGATGCCACGAGTAGCCTGGGGTAGAGCCTTCCTTAGAAGAAGAGGATTTCAATGGAGATCGCAGCTTCTTCCCCTTGTGTGGAGCTCATGAAGGGGAAAAAGGCCAACGATCATTGGAGTCAGTGCGCTTTAGTCTGGATGCGGTGACCATCGGGCGGGTCAAGAGCTCACCCAGCAATAGTGTTGTGTCAAGTGGCAGGTCGAAGATCGTGGTCGGCGACTGCACCTGAAAGGCATGTCACGCAGTGCGATCTCCTCTGACCGCTGATGCTGCTGTTGCTGGAGATCGTGAATAACTTCTGTCATATTTCTAACTACTGCATGAGGGCAGTGAAACCAGAATCTATTGTCACTGATAGTCGTGAAGCACTTGGCTCTCTGAAAGTCATCGGAGGTGCGTTACGCTGGGATGAACATCGAGCGAAGCTTGCAAAAGCGTTTTGCGCTCTCGTCTTGACCATGGAGGTCCTTGAGAGAGAAAATTTTTCTCTGCCCCCTCTTCTCCTACCTGGCGAGCTAGATTGTTGTGGCTTTTTTCTGATTTTAGTAATCGGTCTGGAGCCGACTAGCTGCTGTGTCTGAATGCGGACTGATGAAATGTTGGAAGATGGTGTGTCATCGTCGAAGAAAGTGCACACAGTTAAGGTCAAAGACGAGAGTGAGGAGATGCCGATGAATGGTGGCACTGGTCTCCACTTGACGTCGGAGAAGATGAAGACCTGCAAAGGAAGTCCTACTGGAGGTGGCTCCTGCGAGAACCCTCCGATGCTCATGTCAGTGAGGTGGCTTGAGAGAAAAGAGCAGCAGAATCTCTATGTTGCATACAGTATGTGTACCTGAAGGAGTCCCTGCTTACCTCCATTTATGAAGGGAGCAAAATGGATGGTGAGATAACAGGTGACTATGTCAATTATGTCCTGTCGTACGGTACTATATAGTACCACATGGATGTCTTTAAATGCTGACGGCAGACATGCATTCTATTCAACGCGCATAAGACAACGGACACTACCGCGCATGGAGTGTAATAAATGACCCCATGAGCACATTTAATGAATTCGTAGCATCCCATCATAGCGCACAGCTAGCCGGCCAGAATATAACGTTTGGATGACATATGATCTGATACGGTCTTTCAGAATGGCATGACGGCCATGCTTGGTAGTCAACTAGTTGGCAGAGACCCATACAATCAGAGACGGCAAAATGAGGCCGTCGAGTGTTGTCACCCTGCCCACAACAGTGTATTCGATTATTCACCGAATAGAAAGTAGTCAGGTATATGCCGAGCATTATTCGGCTGTTCGGCATGGGCGGGGACTATCAGACCTAGTCGGCATGGTGCAGACTAGGTCAAGTACGTCTCTGATCGATCGATTATTATTGATAACAGTCGGTGTAGATCCGGTAGGGTGGAACTCATTGACTCGAGTTAGGCTGAGTTGTAATAGCTTAGTCGATGCGGCTTATTTAATCGGCTGGGAAACAAGTAAGATGGGTAATCGATTGAGTGACGAGGATCTACTCTAATAATGACCATTCATTTTATCATGCATGGCTTCCTCTTACTTGAACCACAGCAGTCCAACACTGGTATATCATAATGCCAAATGTCCAAGAGTATGACCACTTTGCGTCAACTCTCCAAATGCAAAAAAGAGAACAGCCTTTCAGAATTCAACCAAAAAGAGGTCTAGCATACAATTTGAAGGGTCCAAGGGAGGATGGATATCTGAAAAAGACTTGAAAGTTGCACGAAGTGAATCGGTAATTTCCTTCCGTTTTGAAGGAAAAGGCCATGTGTGTAAAGCAGAATAGAAGCTGATATCATAAGATGAATCCAAAAGAATGGGTTAAGAAAGGTTTATCTATTGCTTATTATGCTCTATACAATGCAAGTTCTAATGCCAACAAAGAGCAAGGACAACTGTATAACGACATAAACCACCTCACATTCTCTGTATAATAAGCATGTTTTGTCGGCAATATAAGATCCAATCTGCAGAGTTTAATCCACGCATGTCAGACGGAAGGAAGCACATAAACCACAAATTAAAAAGAATTGCATACTATTGTCTTCTTATATTCTGTCTGCTTGCTGTAGCTTGGGGTACTACACTGGTTTCTACCAAAAAACAAAGAACCAAGCCAAAGGATAGCCTCTCCACTCTCTTATTTGACAAACATGGATTAGTTTCTAACAAACTTCTTGGTCAATTACCAAGTGCCTAGATAACCACATATCTTGGATTGCTCTAATTGAAAACACTTGAGTTGCTTTCCTAAGCAAGTTTTGCACCTTCTGGGAAATCTATAATTAGTTCACCAAAATGCAACTCACATAACCTCTTGCTTGGTTGACAAAGAATCCAAATGTTTGTTCTTTGGAGGACATCTTGCTGGTGTACCAATGCCAATATAAGGCCAATATTGAATCAATACTCTTCGGTTCCACGCGCTTTGTGAATTGACTATCCCAAAATCATGTTGAATGGATGTAATTAATGGTAAAAATTTATGATATCCTTAAGTTCCTTCATTCTTTGGGAAAAGCTTTAAGAAAGACCAAGGTTAGAAACAATATTTATAATATTATTTTTTTGATGTGATATTTATTTATATAACATTATTGTTGTCACTTGAATAGTCATGGTATGACATTTATTTCCTACAAGTGTGGGTAGGAGGACAATGGACTGGAAATTTACAATCGGCCTCAACTTTGGTGCAAATGCCTGATGCTTGATCTCGTGGACAGAGTGTAAAGATAAGGAAATGTCAAGGAAAGGCAATAGGCTGAAGCATTTGGAATCTCTTGAGATTGCTGAGGTGGTTTCCTTCAAAATATTTCAGACTTTTTTTGGCAGCTTCAGCTCTAACTAATTCAGTCATCTACTGCATGCAGAGAATCAGTATATTTATGTGCACATATTGCACAATTCATAGGATCGAGGAATCTATTAGGCGCCGGACGCTGATGATAATGCAACACAGATCTCATTAGGACATTGGCCATTGGAATATATTATAATCAAGCATATATTTCATCTACTTGACACCAAAAAATGATTATAGCTTGTAATGGACCACAACATAGAACTATCTGTTATGAGTAGCATACCTAGGAACCACATTAGTATATGTGATAGATTATTAGATCTCCAGCAGTCCTCTTCCTTAAATCATAAACGCATCTGAACCAATGTTAAATTATGGAGATGAAACTATTACATGCTATGGAATCCAATCAACAAAATAAGTACATTGGCGTGAAGAAGAATCAGTTAGGCAAGTGTTATGATCACATATGATTAGTCAAGATAAACTTTCAAGCTAAGGTTGCTAAAAGGAATCAAAGAGTTGGTCCTTTTCTAGTGGATAAGGTGCTAGTGATGATTTGCTCATCTGCTTTAAGGTTTTCATATCCCTGTACTGTTGCCAAAAGGTGACCACAGCTGTTCACTTCTCAAGCTTTAAGAGAAAAGAGAACTGGATTAGCATCACCACAGTATGCTCTATAAAGGCACAACCATGTTTTTGTGCTATATCTTCACTCATTTAGACCTACTCAGCTCGCCTGCATCATGTGCGCGGCGCGTGCCTAATATAAAACATACTAGTGGCAAAATATGGCATCCTATAGGCACATGCCATGTTTCACTTTCAAAGTTAGGGATTGCATGCTCAATGATAGCTTCATAGGATCAGTCTCACTGCAGTGAAGTGCATCATGATCAAATCACCATCTTTTGAAAGATAACTATAAGATGCTCTTGTCCCTAATTAATTAAGAAGGATCACTAACTTGGATTCAGATTGGTATAGAAGATCAGCAAGTTTAACAGTAACTCTTAAGTGTAGCAAAACCAATTACTACCACATGGATAATATAGAAAAAGATCTACCACAAGGAAATGATTGGTCGCTAAATGTCATCTCCAGCAAAGTTTTATTAGTTTTGAATCTCAGATGCAAAGGATATAGGTGTACATATAACCTGATCAAGCAAGAAATGGTAGGATCATCAGGTACCGATCGTGTTGGATAATATGAACTCTCCATCACCATGAGCTACAAAATATCAGTTATTAGTGTTCTCATGGACGAAAGGTCACTAAAGCTGAAACTCCATACAGATTAGAGATCGGTAAGCCAAATGGTAGGTTGGTTCCACCAAACTGTAAAAGCGTGAAGGTCTCATTGACACCGAAAAAACTGTATCCGTTACATGGCAACCTTTTGTGAGATTTTGATTATTAATTACTGCAAGAGGGGTTACTGACTCACAAGGCTCAAGGCACACCAAGGAGCATCATGCCAGCATGATGTAGGTCCATTACCATGGCAATGAACCATTGCTGACCCCTTTAAGAATCTTAGCATAGAAATGGTCTCCCCTAGATCTTTTCTGGCCCTTCATTAATTTCTACCCGCATGACAAGATCTTTCTAATGGTGATGCTGGAACCTAGGAATAATCAGGGATAGGTGTGAGAGCAAAAGAAAAGATAAAGGAGGCCAAGTTGCATTTGTCTGAAGGATATTCCACACCATATAGATATCCTTTTCTCTGGGAAGGAAAGGGAACAAGCTTTCTATGGTTATAAATATTCCATGTGTGATTTGGATCTCAGAAAAGAGCAGGCCCCTGGAATCATATCATTAGGTTTGGGTTCTTATTCCTCAATCATTTGTAGGAGCTGTACTCTAAAATGCAGATCAAAGAAAACATATTGATATGTTAGCCTGGAAACTTTAATAGATACTGACCCACACAACATCCCATAGAATCTTACTTTAGTAAGTATGAAAGAGCCAAGCCTCTGAAAAGCATGAATAGGATTAAAAAGGAGGCATGTGAGAACAAAAATGGACACATCGTGATTAATGCCGAACAAATAATCAAAATCTGAAGAAATCATCCAATTTGACCCGATGGACATCAATTTCGATCGGTTGAAAATCTTGAATCGGATTGAATCGATTAATTACAATCGGTTCGATTTCTATATTTTTAATCTGTATGTATGAAATCGAACCCGATGGATCGATATAATATTTTCAATATTTAAATTATTTAAAAAATTTGATATAATATTTTCAATATTTAAACTATTTAAAAAATTAAAAATTAACAATTATGACATGTTATGTACGTCATAAAATTATTATATTTTTTATATGAATTGAATCGATCGGATCAAATTTTTCTCTCAATCCAACCCGTGCTCAACCCTACTCATGATATATAAGAATTGGATCGGATTGCAGATATGCATCATAAAAGAAAGAAAACTATGAGGCCAACAATATTTCTACAAGGTTCCAACAATATTGATTTAAGATGCACATAGCATCCCTGGTAATCTCCTAACCTCATGTTTATTGTGTTAACACATACATCAATTCTTTTTATACAGGATACAAGCTGTCCATTCCATGGAAAGCATATGTTCTACATACAGTAGACACATAATTCTCTGACATACAAGCATAGAATAACAGGAAACATTTGCTTATCATGGGCATACAATAACACAACCTTGTGCAGAAAATCCACAGAAGCTGCAGTACTTTTAGCTTGGGAAATGATCCCCAGACGTATGGTCATGAGAAGAGCAACTTTGAATTATAAATGGAAAAGTTTGCCCAATCATATATGCTAAAGCAACTTTCCACTAGCTTTCTCCAAAAATGTATGCAAGCCCTTGGACCATCTTCGACCAAAATATGGAAACAGAAGTATCTAAGCAAGTTGAGCATATGAAGTCTAAAAGCATTTGCCGAAAGCAAGTTGTATACATTGCATGAGACAACACATGTATACATCAGTGAACACAAAACCCCTTGACAAACAACATCCTACATAACAACACTTTCAACCATATGACAAGGAAATCTAGACTAGAACTATGCATCATAAGTGAACAGAACACTGAAAACAAAAGTAGAAACTGCCTAACTATAAGCCAAATCATGCAGATAGAAGAACAACATCATCTCCAAGCACCAAACTTTGGTATAAGAGGTAACAGCCATTTTGGAAGAACAAAACACCACCTTTCAAGGCCATTCAGCACCTTGGAAGAGCCTTACAAACCAGAGGGTTCTTCATCTCCAGAGACATCCTCAAGCACTCGGACAGATCCACACCACCCTCTGAAGGGACCCATTTGAAGCACTGAAGCAGCCGAGCCAGCCACAGATGAACAGTAGCCAGTGCCATGGCCTTTCCAGGGCACACCCTCCTCCCAGAACCGAACGGCGCCAGCCTGAGATCCGAGCCCAGAATGCTCACACCCTCCGCCATGAACCGCTCCGGTTTGAACTCCCCTGGCTCAGGCCAAATGGACTCGTCATGAGTGATCGCCCACATGTTCACCATGGCCGTGGTCCCGGCAGGGACGAAGTGATTGCCGACGTTGACATCATGGATGGCGAGGCGAGCCCATGAAAGGAGTGGCCCTGGTGGATGCATTCGGAGAGATTCCTTCACAATGGATTGCAGATAAGGAAGCATTGGGATGTCAAAATCGGAGACAAGCCGGGAGTTCCCAACAACAGCATCGATCTCAGATTGAGCTTTTGATTGGATATCTGGGTGGAGAACCATTCTAGCCATTATCCACTCCAAGAGGATAGCTACGGTATCAGTGCCTCTAAAGATCATTTCCTGTTATATAGCCATGCAAAAGTTGGCTGTCAAATATATATGCCTTTATAACCGAAGGTTAAAGCAAATGAAAGGAATTCATAACAAGTTAAAAGGGAAGATAGCAATCAAGCTAAAGGAACAACTAAAGTTTAACACAACAAGGATGAATGCTGCGACACCAAAATTTCATAAGATAAAAGCGGAAAAATATCAAAAACTGGATCATTAATATATGTATGTGTGTGTGTGTGTGTTAAACAAAAGAGTACTTAAATCATAAAACAAAAATAATTTCTTAAACACAGCAAAACAAAAGAGAAAGAGGTTGACATATAATACTCCCCCTGCAAAGGAAAGAGCGAGGGATTGGATATTTTATGTCAAAAGCTTAAAGTTGGTAAAACCTACGAATCTTCATCTCTTCTTACCAGGGAGGAAAAAAAAATCGGATGGGAAATTCAAAGTATCTGCAAAACAAAAGAGAAAGAGGTTGACATGTAATACTCCCCCCCTGTAAAGGAAAGAGCGAGGGATTGGATATTTTATGTCAAAAGCTTAAAGTTGGTAAAACCTACGAATCTTCGTCTCTTCTCACTAGGGAGGAAAAAAAAATCGGATGGGAAATTCAAAGTATCTGCTGAATCATAAAATAATCGTGATAATACAAGGAAAGTTGACCACACAACGAAGAAGAAAACCAACACTAGAAACGAACAGCAGAAAGAGGCATCCAAAAGCAGCATGGAGACAAGAACACCAAGAAATTAAACAACGACGACGACGACAATAAGAAACAAACAAGCAACCAGGAGATTAATATCATTCTACTTTTGGAATGGTTAAAGTTAGGAACTTTAGGAAATCTTACCCAAAGAACAGCCACCATGTCAACGTCAGAGAGCTTCTCCTCTTCCAAATCAAGCAATACATCCACAAAGTCCCCCACCCCATCCTCCAAAGACCCACCAAAGTTCCTTCTCTTTTGCCTATGCTCCTCTATGACCTTGCCCACAAACACATTGACTCTCCCCACCAACCTCCTGCACCTCTTCCTCACCCCTTGCAAGTCCAGCCACCCCAGCACTGGGATGTGATCACTCCAGTTGAAGACCCCCAGGAGCTCATACCCTTCCCTCACCAGCCCTTCCAATTCCTCCCCCTCCCCCTTCCCAAACTCGAATCTTTTCCCAAAAACACTCATCATAACGTTGTTCAACGACCCAAAATGCAGCACTCTCTTCACCTCCACCTCCCCATACCTCCCCATTAGCCCCTTGACCTCATCAACCATCTGCTCCCCAATCGCCCTCCGGTGCTTCCCGGAGGCCGAAATCCTCCGGGGACTGAACAGGTAAGTGGTGGAGATCCTCCTCAGATTCCTCCAGTACTCCCCAAAGGGGGCGAACCCCATGGCCCGGTGGAAGAGGAGCTCGTAGGCGGACTCTTTGATGGGCCGGTCGGCGAAGGCCGAGCTGTTGAGGATCTCCCTCGCCGTGTTGGGGTGACTCGACACGACGAACCGGGTGAACCCCACGGAGAAGGCCATCAAGGGAAGAGCTTGGAACGACCGGGCAAGCCAAGCGAGCGCACGGTGGGCAGCGGTGCCGGAGAGGGCAAGGACGATACCTGGCGGACCAGGGATCGAGCGCCCGACCCTGGAAAGCGCCCACGCGAGGCCCCCCGGGTGGAACCAAAGGACAGAAAGGACGACGATGAAGAGTGCGAGGATGGGAGAAAGGAAAGGGCTCGACGGGAAGAGAAAGAACAAGGCGAAGTCCACCTCTGGGGACGACATTGGCGGTTTAGGGAATATGGGAAAAGCGGTTTTGAGGTGTTAGAAGAGGTAGGCGATGGAGATGAAGGGGTTTTCCGGCGGAAAGGTGGGATCTTGGCAGGAGAGTAATAGGTACTCTAGCGAGAGAGAGAGAGAGAGAGGAGGGAGAGGGCCGAACGGGAGAAGGACGAGGGAAGAAGAGCGGGGGAGTGCGATTAAATAGTGGCCGGGGGGAAAAAATATTCGTTGGAATGTCATGTGATATGTGTCACGAACCAATAAAAATACCTATATTTCGCTGGTTTTAATATATTTTATTAATTTTTATGAATAATATTCATATTATTTTTTATATTTTATTAATTTTTAATTTTTTATTAATTTATTGTAAATATGACATGTTATCACCATCCAATAAATATTTTCTCAGGGGTGGGCCGTAGGGCGCTGTCAGAAACGGGCTTGAAAAATTAACCCAGGAGTTAATTTCGAGTTAAATTTTAAGTGCGATTCAAACCGCCTCAAAGTTTTAGATGGTGTTTGGTTGCCGAGAATAAGATGGAACAGGGACTTATTCCATTTTATTCTCTCAAATATATTATAAAATAATAATA